>NW_028136284.1:600000-830000 GCF_964662115.1 Mustela nivalis | reverse complement strand
CCATGGAGGTTTTCCCACGTTGGGAGCTTGATTCAAGGATTCCTTCTGCGGGACAATTGAGACCTGTTTGGCAGCTCCAAAACATCCCATATGGAATGACTCCAGAGCACCGTTCGAGAATGGATGTCAGGGAAGCCCGCCTCGCATTCCAATTGTCTCATTGCAACAAGACAGTGGAGTTCGGATGGCTCCGCGGGAGCAACCGGGGTGGCTGAGTTGAAATGGACGTTCCTGAGAATGGGGCCTAATATTTTTTTGTGTTCATGAGGACCTTGGAATGGGGCGGTGGCACTGGGACTCTGAAGTATTCTCCTAAGATTTTGACATAGGTCCCATGCAGAAGTTTCTTCGTAGAAACGAGATTTTATCTAATGGGTGCCTCAGGAAACCCCCTATGCTGGTATTAGAATCCAGGATTTTGAGGAGACATGCCTGTAAACCAAAGCAATGGATCCGATTATGGCCTAGGGTCCTGTCTGGTACCATATCCATCTCTGGGGACATCCATCTATGGTATGAGTGGAGGTAGATGCTCAGCAGGTGTCAGACCGCCCTTGTTTGTCCACAGAGACCTACATATTGGGATGGCCTCGGGGACTTGGAGGGTTCTCCTAATTTGTACAATTTTGGACAAAGGAAGGGGCAGAATTCCCATGCACGGGGTAGACACAGTCCTAATGTGTGGCTCCAGGGTCCTCAGCCTGGAGGGTGTGTGGTTCAGGACTTTGAGGACAGAAGTCTGAAAACAGACTCAGCTAGGTTTGGGGACGTAGGTATGGCAGGCCCAATCTACAAACCATGAGAAGAACTCTTCAGGATACGAAGAAAGAGCGAGTCTGAGGCGCTTGCTCAGGCTTTGTTCTCTGAATTTTGTGTCAACGATGGCCGTGGAATGAGTGGAGGCCTCATGGGCCATGGACGAATATTCCTCTCTGTGGATTTGGCCCAGGCCCAATTGCTTTTCGTCAATCTGTGGGATGGGAGGTCTCCTTTCATGTTTGTAACCTCAGGTGTCCCAACCAAAGAGGAATTCCAAAGCAGAGCCCTGGGGAAGAGTGAAGGGACAACCCAAACTATGGTTAAAATTTGGGGCCTAGGGGCATGGCAGGCCCCATATGCTGTCTCTTCATCCAGCCACTGAGAGGCCTTACTTGAGGACGGGGCTCAGGCTGAGGGTCACAATGTGTGTTTGTGTCCAATGTGGCCCGTGAGCAGGGGCCGGGCCTCATGGGCCACACTGGTTTGAACTACACTGAACTTTGGACAACATGCCAATCACAAGGTCTCTTGCCATGGTGAAGGAGTTCTGATTTCTGCATCATTTTCACCCTGGGCAGTCGTTGGAGATAAGGTCTAGGTTCGGAAGCCTGAAAACCGCAGTTGGGAAGAGATGATGACCAAGGCCATGGTGGGTTTGATGTGCTCAGTGTGCGGTCAGCCGCCTGGTTGTTGGTCAGGAGCTTCGGGCTCAGGTTGTGTCAGACAGTGCATTAGTGCCCAGGTTAGACTATGTAATTTGGGTACATTCGAGTGCCGTGTAGGTTGATCCTCATTTGAGGTGCCTGGGCAGCTCATTAGGGAAGATATTTTTTCTAGAGGGCAGGCAGAGTGCTGCATTGTGGGTCCTGAATTGGCAAACGTGAGGGCTTCTGGGCCAGTAATGTGAGGACAGAAGTCTGAGACCACAAGCTAGACTTGGGCTTCTGGCCGAGGGCAATTCAGGTACCCCCTGCACATCTGAACCAATATCTCATTCATCTGATGTCACGGCGAGGAAGACGTTGGCTCAGGTTGTAGTTTCTGTGCATGACTGCAACTTCATGAACGGAGAGGAATCTCAAGGCCATGGAGGTTTTCCCACGTTGGGAGCTTGATTCAAGGATTCCTTCTGCGGGACAATTGAGACCTGTTTGGCAGCTCCAAAACATCCCATATGGAATGACTCCAGAGCACCGTTCGAGAATGGATGTCAGGGAAGCCCGCCTCGCATTCCAATTGTCTCATTGCAACAAGACAGTGGAGTTCGGATGGCTCCGCGGGAGCAACCGGGGTGGCTGAGTTGAAATGGACGTTCCTGAGAATGGGGCCTAATATTTTTTTGTGTTCATGAGGACCTTGGAATGGGGCGGTGGCACTGGGACTCTGAAGTATTCTCCTAAGATTTTGACATAGGTCCCATGCAGAAGTTTCTTCGTAGAAACGAGATTTTATCTAATGGGTGCCTCAGGAAACCCCCTATGCTGGTATTAGAATCCAGGATTTTGAGGAGACATGCCTGTAAACCAAAGCAATGGATCCGATTATGGCCTAGGGTCCTGTCTGGTACCATATCCATCTCTGGGGACATCCATCTATGGTATGAGTGGAGGTAGATGCTCAGCAGGTGTCAGACCGCCCTTGTTTGTCCACAGAGACCTACATATTGGGATGGCCTCGGGGACTTGGAGGGTTCTCCTAATTTGTACAATTTTGGACAATGGAATGGGCAGAATTCCCATGCATGGGGTAGGCACAGTCCTAATGTGTGGCTCCAGTGGCCCCATCCTGGAGGGTGTGTGGCCCAGAACTTTTAGGACAGAAGTCTGAAAACACAGACTCAGCTTAGGTTTGGGGATGTAGGTCTGGCAGGCCCAATCTACAAACCTTGAGAAGAACTCTTCAGGATATGAAGAAAGAGTGAGTCTGAGGCGCTTGCTCAGGCTTGGGTCTCTGGATTTTTGTTAACAATATCCTTGGAATGTGGGGAGACCTCATGGGCCATGGACGAATCTTCCTCTCTGTGGATTTGGCCCGGTCCCAATTGTTTTTCGTCAATCTGTGGGATGGGAGGTCTCCTTTCAGGTTTGTAACCTCAGGTGTCCCAACCAAAGGGGAATTCCAAAGCAGAGCCCTGGGGAAGAGTGAAGGGACAACCCAAACTATGGTTAAAATTTGGGGCCTAGGCGCATGGCAGGCCACATATGCTGTCTCTTCACCAGCCACTGAGAGGCCTTACATGAGGACTGGGCTCAGGCTGAGGGTCACAATGTGTGTTTGTGACCAATGTGGCTCATGAGCAGGGGCGGGGCCTCATGGGCCACACTGGTTTCATCTACACTGAACTTTGGACAACATGCCAATCACAAGGTCTCTTGCCATGGGGAAGGAGTTCTGATTTCTGCATCATTTTCAACCCTGGGCAGTCGTTGGAGATAAGGTCTAGGTTCGGAAGCCTGAAAACCGCAGTTGGGAAGAGATGATGACCTAAGGCCATGGTGGGTCTGATGTGCTCAGTGTGCGGTCAGCTGCCTGGTTGTTGGTCAGGAGTTTCGTGCTCAGGTTGTGTCAGACAGTGCATTAGTGCCCAGGTTAGACTATATAACTTGGATACAGTCGATTGTCGTGTAGGTTGATCCTTATTTGAGGTGCCCGGGCGGTTCATTAGGCAAGATATTTTTTCTAGAAGGCAGGCAGTGTGCTGCATTGTGGGTCCGGAATTGCAAAACATGAGGACGTCGGCGCCAGTAGTGTGAGGACAGAAGTCTGAGACCACAAGCTAGACTTGGGCTTCAGGCCGAGGGCAAGGCACGTACCCCCTGCACATCTGAACCAATATCTCATGCATCTGAAGTCACGGCGAGGATCAGACGTTGGCTCAGGTTGTAGTTTCTGTGCATGACTGCCCCTTCATGAACGGAGAGGAATCTCAAGGCCATGGACGTTTTCCCACCTTGGGAGTTGTGGGACGCCCCCTTCAAGGATTCCTTCTGCGGGACAATTGAGACCTTTTGGGCATCTCCAAAACATCCCATATGGAATAACTCCAGAGCACCGTTCGAGGATGGATTCCAGGGAAGCCCGCCTCTCATTCCAATTGTCTCCTAGCAACAAGACAGTTTAGATCGGATGGCTCTGCGGGAGCAACCTCGTTGGCTGAGTTGATATGGACTTTCCTGAGCATGGGGCCTAATGTGTGTTTGTGTCCATGAGGACCTTGGAATGGGGCGGTGGCACTGGGACTCTGAAGTATTCTCCTAAGATTTTGACATAGGTCCCATGCAAAGTTTCCTCGTGGAGACGAGATTTTTTCTGATGGGTGCCTCAGGAAACCCCCTATGCTGGTATTTGAATCCAGGATTTTGAGGAGACGTGCCTGTAAACTAAAGCAATGGATCAGATTATGGCCTAGGGTCCTTTCTGGTTCCATCTCCTTCTCTGGGAACATCCATCTATGGTTTGAATGGAGCTAGTTGCTCAGCTGGTGTCAGACCGCCCTTGTTTGTCCAAAGAGACATACATATTGGGATGACCTCGGGGACTTTGGAGGGTTCTCCTAACTTGTACAATTTTGGACAATGGAATGGGCAGAATTCCCATGCATGGGGTAGGCACAGTCCTAATGTGTGGCTCCAGTGGCCCCATCCTGGAGGGTGTGTGGCCCAGAACTTTTAGGACAGAAGTCTGAAAACACAGACTCAGCTTAGGTTTGGGGATGTAGGTCTGGCAGGCCCAATCTACAAACCTTGAGAAGAACTCTTCAGGATATGAAGAAAGAGTGAGTCTGAGGCGCTTGCTCAGGCTTGGGTCTCTGGATTTTTGTTAACAATATCCTTGGAATGTGGGGAGACCTCATGGGCCATGGACGAATCTTCCTCTCTGTGGATTTGGCCCGGTCCCAATTGTTTTTCGTCAATCTGTGGGATGGGAGGTCTCCTTTCAGGTTTGTAACCTCAGGTGTCCCAACCAAAGGGGAATTCCAAAGCAGAGCCCTGGGGAAGAGTGAAGGGACAACCCAAACTATGGTTAAAATTTGGGGCCTAGGCGCATGGCAGGCCACATATGCTGTCTCTTCACCAGCCACTGAGAGGCCTTACATGAGGACTGGGCTCAGGCTGAGGGTCACAATGTGTGTTTGTGACCAATGTGGCTCATGAGCAGGGGCGGGGCCTCATGGGCCACACTGGTTTCATCTACACTGAACTTTGGACAACATGCCAATCACAAGGTCTCTTGCCATGGGGAAGGAGTTCTGATTTCTGCATCATTTTCAACCCTGGGCAGTCGTTGGAGATAAGGTCTAGGTTCGGAAGCCTGAAAACCGCAGTTGGGAAGAGATGATGACCTAAGGCCATGGTGGGTCTGATGTGCTCAGTGTGCGGTCAGCTGCCTGGTTGTTGGTCAGGAGTTTCGGGCTCAGGTTGTGTCAGACAGTGCATTAGTGCCCAGGTTAGACTATATAACTTGGATACAGTCGATTGTCGTGTAGGTTGATCCTTATTTGAGGTGCCCGGGCGGTTCATTAGGCAAGATATTTTTTCTAGAAGGCAGGCAGTGTGCTGCATTGTGGGTCCGGAATTGCAAAACATGAGGACGTCGGCGCCAGTAGTGTGAGGACAGAAGTCTGAGACCACAAGCTAGACTTGGGCTTCAGGCCGAGGGCAAGGCACGTACCCCCTGCACATCTGAACCAATATCTCATGCATCTGAAGTCACGGCGAGGATCAGACGTTGGCTCAGGTTGTAGTTTCTGTGCATGACTGCCCCTTCATGAACGGAGAGGAATCTCAAGGCCATGGACGTTTTCCCACCTTGGGAGTTGTGGGATGCCCCCTTCGAGGATTCCTTCTGCGGGACAATTGAGACCTTTTGGGCATCTCCAAAACATCCCATATGGAATAACTCCAGAGCACCGTTCGAGGATGGATTCCAGGGAAGCCCGCCTCTCATTCCAATTGTCTCCTAGCAACAAGACAGTTTAGATCGGATGGCTCTGCGGGAGCAACCTCGTTGGCTGAGTTGATATGGACTTTCCTGAGCATGGGGCCTAATGTGTGTTTGTGTCCATGAGGACCTTGGAATGGGGCGGTGGCACTGGGACTCTGAAGTATTCTCCTAAGATTTTGACATAGGTCCCATGCAAAGTTTCCTCGTGGAGACGAGATTTTTTCTGATGGGTGCCTCAGGAAACCCCCTATGCTGGTATTTGAATCCAGGATTTTGAGGAGACGTGCCTGTAAACTAAAGCAATGGATCAGATTATGGCCTAGGGTCCTTTCTGGTTCCATCTCCTTCTCTGGGAACATCCATCTATGGTTTGAATGGAGCTAGTTGCTCAGCTGGTGTCAGACCGCCCTTGTTTGTCCAAAGAGACATACATATTGGGATGACCTCGGGGACTTTGGAGGGTTCTCCTAACTTGTACAATTTTGGACAATGGAATGGGCAGAATTCCCATGCATGAAGTAGGCACAGTCCTAATGTGTGGCTCCAGGGGCCCCAACCTGGAGGGAATGTGGCCCAGGATTTTGAGGACAGAAGTCGGAAAACACAGAATCAGCTTAGGTTTGGGGACGTAGGTATGGCAGGCCCAATCTACAAACCATGAGAATAACTCTTCAGGATATGAAGAAAGAACGAGCCTGAGGCGCTTGCTCAGGCTTTGGTCTCTGGATTTTGTGTCAACGATGGCCGTGGAATGAGGGGAGGCCTCATGGGCCATGGACGAAACTTCCTCTCTGAGGATTTGGCCCGGTCCCAATTGTTTTTCGTCAATCTGTGGGCCGGGAGGTCTCCTTTCAGGTTTGTTAACTCGAGTGTCCCAACCAAAGAGGAATACCAAAGCAGAGCCCTGGGGAAGAGTGAAGGGACAACCCAAACTATGGTTAAAATTTGGGGCCTAGGGGCATGGCAGGCCCCATATGCTGTCTCTTCATCCAGCCCCTGAGAGGCCTTACTTGAGGACTGGGCTCAGGCTGAGGGTCACAATGTTTGTTTGTGACCAATGTGGCCTGTGAGCATGGGCGGGGCCTCATGGGCCACACTGGTTTCATCTACACTGAACTTTGGACAACATGCCAATCACAAGGTCTCTTCCCATGGGGAAGGAGTTCTGATTTCTGCATCATTTTCAACCCTGGGCAGTCGTTGTAGATAAGGTCTAGGTTCGGAAGCCTGAAAACCACAGTTGGAACGAGATGATGACCTAAGGCCATGGTGGGTCTGATGTGCTAGGTGTGCGGTCAGCTGCCTGGTTGTTGGTCAGGAGGTCGGGCTCAGGTTGTGTCAGACAGTGCATTAGTGCCCAGGTTAGACTATATAATTTGGGTACAGTCGAGTGCCGTGTAGGTTGATCCTCATTTGAGGTGCCTGGGCAGCTCTTTAGGCAAGATATTTTTTCTAGAGAGCAGGCAGAGTGCTGCATTGTGGGTCCTGAATTGCCAAACTTGAGAGCTTCTGGTTCAGTAGTGTGAGGACAGAAGTCTGAGAACACAAGCTAGACTTGGGCTTTAGGCCGAGGTCAAGGCAGGTACCCCCTGCACATCTGAACCAATATCTCATGCATCTGAAGTCACGGCGAGGATCAGACGTTGGCTCAGGTTGTAGTTTCTGTTCATGACTGCCCCTTCATGAACGGAGAGAAATCTCAAGGCCATGGAGGTTTTCCCACGTTGGGAGTTGTGGAATGCCCCCTTCAAGGATTCCTTCTGCGGGACAATTGAGACCTGTTGGGCAGCTCAAAAACATCCCATATGGAATGACTCCAGAGCACCGTTCGAGGATGGATGCCAGGGTAGCCCGCCTCGCATTCCAATTGTCTCCTAACAACAAGACAGTTGAGATCGGATGGCTCTGCGGGAGCAACCGGGATGGCTGATTTGAAATGGACAGCTCCTGAACATGGGGCATAATGTTTGTTTGTGTCCATGAGGACCTTGGAATGGGGTGGTGGCACCGGGACTCTGAAGTATTCTCCTAAGATTTTGACATAGGTCCCATGCACAAGTTTCTTCGTGGAGACGAGATGTTTTCTGATGGGTGCCTCAGGAAACACCCTATGCTAGTATTGGAATCCAGGATTTTGAGGAGACATGCCTTTAACCAAAGCAATGGATCCGATTATGGCCTAGGGTCCTGTCTGGTTCTATCTCCTTCTCTGGGGACATACATCTATGGTATGAGTGGAGGTAGATTCTTAGCTGGTGTCAGACCGCCCTTGTTTGTCCACAGAGACCTACATATTGGGATGGCCTCGGGGACTTGGAGGGTTCTCCTAATTTGTACAATTTTGGACAATGGAATGGGCAGAATTACAATGCATAGGGTAGGCACAGTCCTAATGTGTGGCTCCAAGGGCCCTAGTCTGGAGGGTGTGTGGCCCAGGACATTGAGGACAGAAGTCTGAAAACACAAACTCAGCTTAGGTTTGGGGACGTAGGTATGGCAGTCCCGATCTACAAACCATGAGATGAACTCCTCAGGTTCAAAGACAGAGCGAGACTGAGGCGCTTGCTCAGGCATAGGTCTCTGGATTTTGTGTCAACCATGGCTGTGGAATGTTGGGAAGCCTCATGGGCCATGGACGTATATTCCTCTCTGTGGATTTGGCCCTGTCCCAATTGTTTTTCGTCAATCTGTGGGATTGGAGGTCTCCTTTCAGGTTTGTTACCTCAGGTGTCCCAACCAAAGAAGAATTCCAAAGCAGAGCCCTGGGGTGAGTGAGGGGACTACCAAAACTATGGTTAAAATTTGGGGCGTAGGGGCATGGCAGGCCCCATATGCTGTCTCTTCATCCAGCCCCTGAGAGGCCTTACATGAGGACTGGGCTCAGGCTGAGGGTCACAATGTGTGTTTGTGACCAATGTGGCCCGCGAGCATGGGCGAGGCCTCATGGGCCACACTGCTTTCAACTACACTGAACTTTGGACAACATGCCAATCACAAGGTCTCTTGCCATAGGGAAGGAGTTCTGATTTCTGCATCATTTTCAACCATTGGCAGTGATTGGAGATAAGGTCTAGGTTGTGGATCCTGAAAACCGCAGTTGGGAAGAGATGATGACCTAAGGCCATGGTGGGTCTGATGTTCTCAGTGTGCGGTCAGCTGCCTGGTTGTTGGTCAGGAGCTTCGGGCTCAGGTTGTGTCAAACAGTGCATGAGTGCCCAGGTTAGACTATATAATTTGGGTAGAGCTGAGTGCCGTGTAGGTTGATCCTTATTTGAGGAGCCTTGGCAGCTCATTAGGCAAGATATTTTTTCTAGAGGGCAGGCAGAGTGCTGCATTGTGGGTCTGGAATTGCCAAACTTGAGGGCTTCTGGTTAAGTAGTGTGAGGACAGAAGTCTGAGAACACAAGCTAGACTTGGGCTTCAGGCCGAGGGCAAGGCAGGTACCCCCTGCACATCTGAACCAATATCTCATGCATCTGAAGTCACGGCGAGGATCAGACGTTGGCTCAGGTTGTAGTTTCTGTGCATGACTGCCCCTTCATGAACGGAGAGGAATCTCAAGGCCATGGAGGTTTTCCCACGTTGGGAGTTGTGGGATGCCCCCTTCAAGGATTCCTTCTGCGGCACAATTGAGACCTGTTGGGCAGCTCCAAAACATCCCATATAGAATGACTCCTGAGCACCGTTGGAGGATGGATGCCAGGGTAGCCCGCCTCGCATTCCAATTGTCTCCTAGCAACAAGACAGTGGAGATCGGATGGCTCTGCGGGAGCAACCGGGGTGGCTGAGTTGAAATGGACTTTCCTGTGCATGGGGCCTAATGTGTGTTTGTGTCCATGAGGACTTTGGAATGGGGCAGTGGCACCGGGACTCTGAAGTATTCTCCTAAGATTTTGACATAGGTCCCATGCACAAGTTTTCTCAAGGAGACGAGATGTTTTCTGATGGGTGCCTCAGGAAACCCCGTATGCTGGTATTGGAATCCAGGATTTTGAGGAGACGTGCCTGTAAACCAAAGCAATGGATCAGATTATGGCCTAGGGTCCTTTCTGGTTCCATCTCCTCTCTGGGGACATCCATCTATGGTTTGAGTGGAGCTAGTTGCACAGCTGGTGTCAGACCGCCCTTGTTTGTCCAAAGAGACATACATATTGGGATGGCCTCGGGGACTTTGGAGGGATCTCCTAATTTGTACAATTTTGGACAATGTAATGGGCAGAATTCCCATGCATGAAGTAGGCACAGTCCTAATGTGTGGCTCCAGGGGCCCCACCCTGGAGGGAATGTGGCCCAGGACTTTGAGGACAGAAGTCGGAAAACACAGAATCAGCTTAGGTTTGGCGACGTAGGTATGGCAGGCCCAATCTACAAACCATGAGAATAACTCTTCAGGATATGAAGAAAGAACGAGTCTGAGGCGCTTGCTCAGGCTTTGGTCTCTGGATTTTGTGTCAACGATGGCCGTGGCATGTGGGGAAGCCTCATGGGCCATGGACGAAACTTCCTCTCTTGGGATTTGGCCCGGTCCCAATTGTTTTTCGTCAATCTGTGGGATGGGAGGTCTCCTTTCAGGTTTGTTAACTCGGGTGTCCCAACCAAAGAGGAATACCAAAGCAGAGCCCTGGGGAAGAGTGAAGGGACAACCCAAACTATGGGTAAAATTTGGGGCCTAGGGGCATGGCAAGCCCCATATGCTGTCTCTTCATCCAGCCCCTGAGAGGCCTTACTTGAGGACTGGGCTCAGGCTGAGGGTCACAATGTTTGCTTGTGACCAATGTGGCCTGTGAGCATGGGCGGGGCCTCATGGGCTACACTGTTTTCATCTACACTGAACTTTGGACAACATGCCAATCACAAGGTCTCTTGCAATGGGGAAGGAGTTCTGATTTCTGCATCATTTTCAACCATGGGCAGTCGTTGTCGATAAGGTCTAGGTTCGGAAGCCTGAAAACCACAGTTGGAACGAGATGATGACCTAAGGCCATGGTGGGTCTGATGTTCTCACTGTGCGGTCAGCTGCCTGGTTGTTGGTCAGGAGGTCGGGCTCAGGTTGTGTCAGACAGTGCATTAGTGCCCAGGTTATACTATATAATTTGGGTACAGTTGAGTGCCGTGTAGGTTGATCCTCATTTGAGGAGCCTGGGCAGCTCATTAGGCAAGATATTTTTTCTAGAGGGCAGGCAGCGTGCTGCATTGTGGGCCCGGAATTGAGAAATTTGAGGGCTTCTGGTTAAGTAGTGTGAGGACAGAAGTCTGAGAACACAAGCTAGACTTAGGCTTCAGGCCGAGGGCAAGGCAGGTACCCCCTGCACATCTGAACCAATATCTCATGCATCTGAAGTCACGGCGAGGATCAGACGTTGGCTCAGGTTGTAGTTTCTGGGCATGACTGACCCTTCATGAACGGAGAGGAATCTCAAGGCCATGGAGGTTTTCCCACGTTGGGAGTTGTGGGATGCCCCCTTCAAGGATTCCTTCTGCGGCACAATTGAGACCTGTTGGGCAGCTCCAAAACATCCCATATGGAATGACTCCTGAGCACCATTGGAGGATGGATGCCAGGGAAGCCCGCCTCGAATTCCAATTGTCTCCTAGCAACAAGACAGTGGAGATCGGATGGCTCTGCGGGAGCAACCGGGGTGGCTGATTTCAAATGGACTTTCCTGAGCATGGGGCCTAATGTGTGTTTGTGTCCATGAGGACTTTGGAATGGGGCAGTGGCACTGGGACTCTGAAGTATTCTCTTAAGATTTTGACATAGGTCCCATGCACAAGTTTCCTCATGGAGACGAGATGTTTTCTGATGGGTGCCTCAGGAACCCCCCTATCCTGGTATTGGAATCCAGGATTTTGAGGAGACATGCCTGTAAACCAAAGCAATGGATCCGATTATGGCCTAGGGTCCTTTCTGGTTCCATCTACTTCTCTGGGGACATCCATTTATGGTTTGAGTGGAGCTAGTTGCTCAACTGGTGTCAGACCGCCCTTGTTTGTCCAAAGAGACCTACATATTGGGATGGCCTCGGGGACTTTGGAGGGATCTCCTAATTTGTACAATTTTGGACAATGGAATGGGCAGAATTCCCATGCATGAAGTAGGCACAGTCCTAATGTGTGGCTCCAGGGGCCTCAGCCTGGAGGGAGTGTGGCCCAGGACTTTGAGGACAGAAGTCGGAAAACACAAACTCAGCTTAGGTTTGGGGACGTAGGTATGGCAGGCCCAATCTACAAACCATGAGAATAACTCTTCAGGATATGAAGAAAAAACGAGTCTGAGGCGCTTCCTCAGGCTTTGGTCTCTGGATTTTGTGTCAACGATGGCCGTGGAATGTGGGGAAGCCTCATGGGCCATGGACGAAACTTCCTCTCTTGGGATTTGGCCCGGTCCCAATTGTTTTTCGTCAATCTGTGGGCCGGGAGGACTCCTTTCAGGTTTGCTAACTCGGGTGTCCCAACCAAAGAGGAATACCAAAGCAGAGCCCTGGGGAAGAGTGAAGGGACAACCCAAACTATGGTTAAAATTTGGGGCCTAGGGGCATGGCAGGCCCCATATGCTGTCTCTTCATCCAGCCACTGAGAGGCCTTACTTGAGGACTGGGCTCAGGCTGAGAGTCACAATGTTTGTTTGTGACCAATGTGGCCCGCGAGCATGGGCGGGGCCTCATGGGCTACACTGTTTTCAACTACACTGAACTTTGGACAACATGCCAATCACAAGGTCTCTTGCCATGGAGAAGGAGTTCTGATTTCTGCATCATTTTCAACCATGGGCAGTGGTTGGAGATAAGGTCTAGGTTCTGAATCCTGAAAACCGCAGTTGGAACGAGATGATGACCTAAGGCCATGGTGGTTCTGATGTGCTAGGTGTGCGGTCAGCTGCCTGGTTTTTGGTCAGGAGGTTCGGGCTCAGGTTGTGTCAGACAGTGCATTAGTGCCCAGGTTAGACTATATAATTTGGGTACAGTCGAGTGCCGTGTATGTTGATCCTTATTTGAGGTGCCTGGGCAGCTCATTAGGCAAGATATTTTTTCTAGAAAGCAGGCAGAGTGCTACATTGTGGGTCCTGAATTGCCAAACTTGAGGGCTTCTGGTTCAGTAGTGTGAGGACAGAAGTCTGAGAACACAAGCTAGACTTGGGCTTCAGGCCGAGGGCAAGGCAGGTACCCCATGCACATCTGAACCAATATCTCATGCATCTGAAGTCACGGCAGGATGAGACGTTGACACAGGTTGTAGTTTCTGTGCATGACTGCCCCTTCATGACCGGAGAGGAATCTCAAGGCCATGGAGGTTTTCCCACGTTGGGAGTTGTGGGATGCCCCCTTCAAGGATTCCTTCTGCGGGACAATTGAGACCTGTGGGCAGCTCCAGGACCTCCCATATGGAATGACTCCAGAGCACCTTTCGAGGATGAATGCCAGGGAAGCCCACCTCGCATTCCAATTGTCTCCTCGCAACAAGACAGTGGAGATCGGATGGCTCTGCGGGAGCAACCGGGGTGGCTGAGTTGAAATGGTCTTTCCTGAGGATGGGGCCTAATGTGTGTTTGTGTCCATGAGGGCCTTGGAATGGGGCGGTGGACCGGGAACCTGAAGTATGTGGCCCTCGAGCATGAACGGGGCCTCATGGGCCACACTGGTTTCAAGTACACTGAACTTTGGACAACATGCCAATCACAAGGTTTCTTGCCATGGGGAAGGAGTTCTGCTTTCTGCATCGTTATCAACCCTGGGCAGTGGTTGGAGATAAGGTCTAGGTTCTGAAGCCTGATAACCGCAGTTGGGAAGAGATGACGACCTAAGGCCATGGAATGTTGATGTGCTCAGTATGCGGTCAGCTGCCTGGGTGTTGGTCAGGAGGTTCGGGCTCAGGTGGTGACAGACAGTGCATTAGTGCCCAGCTTAGACTATATAATTTGGGTACAGTGGAGTGCCGTTTAGGTTTATCCTCATTTAAGGTGCCTGGGCAGCTCATTAGGCAATAAAATTTTTTGTAGAGGTCAGGCAGAGTGTTGCCTTGTGGGTCCGGAATTGCAAAACTTGAGGGATTCTTGGCTAGGAGTGTGAGGACAGAAGTCTGAGAACACAAGCTAGACTTGGGCTTCAGGCCGAGGGGAAGGCTGGTACCCCCTGCAGATCTGAACCTATATCTCATGCATCTGAAGTCAGGGCGAGGATCAGACGTTGGCTCAGGTTGGAGTTTCTGTGCATGACAGCCCCTTCATGAACGGTGCGGAATCTCAAGGCCATGGAGGTTTTCCCACGTTGGGAGTTGTGGGATGCCCCCTTCAAGGATTCCTTGTGCGGGACAATTAAGACCTGTTGGGCAGCTCCAGGACATCACATATGGATGACTCCAGAGCACTGTTTGGGGATGGATGCCAGGGAAGCCCGCCTCGCATTCCAATTTTCTCCTAGCACAAAGACAGTTGAGAATGGATGGCTCTGCGGGAGCAACCGTGGTGGCTGAGTTGAAATGGACTTTCCTGAGAATGGGGCCTAAGGTGTTTTTTTGTCCATGAGGGCCTTGGAATGGGGGGGTGGCACCGGGACCCTGAAGTATTCTCCTAAGCTTTTGACTAGCTCCCATGCAGAAGTTTCCTAGTGGAGACGAGATTTTTTCTGATGGGTGCCTTAGGAAACCCCCTTTGCTGGTGTTGGTTTCCAGGGTTTTGAGGATACATGCCTGTAAACCAAAGCAATGGATCCGATTATGGCCTATGTCCTGTCTGGTTCAATCTTCTTCCCATGGATTGGGTAGTCACAGTCCTAATGTGTGCCTCCAGGGGCCCTAGCCTGGAGGGTGTGTGGCCCAGGACTTTGGGGACAGAAGTCTTATAACACAAACTCATCTTAGGTTGTGGGAGGTAGGTATGGCAGGCCCAATCTACAAACCATGAGAAGAATTCTTCAGGATATGAAGAAAGAGCTAGTCTGAGGTGCTTGTTCAGACATTTGTCTCTGGATATTGTATCAACGATGGCCGTGGAAAGTGGGGAGGCCTCATGGGCCATGGACGAATCTTCCTCTTTGTGGATTTGGCCCGGTCCCAAATATTTTTCGTCAATCTGTGGGATGGGAGGCCTCTTTCAGGTTTGCTACTACAGGTGTCCCAACCAAAGAGGAATTCCAAAGCAGAGCCCTGGGGAAGAGTGAAGGGAAAACCCAAACTATGGTTAAAAATTGGGGCCTAGGGTCATGGCAGGCCCAATATGCTGTCACTTCATCCAGACACTGAGAGGCCTTACTTGAGGACTGGGCTCAGGCTGAGGGTCACAATGTGTGTTTGTGTCCAATGTGCCCCGCGAGCATGGGCGGGGCCTAATTGGCCACACTGATTTCAACTACACTGAACTTTGGACAATATGCCAATTACAAGGTTTCTTACCACGGGGAAAGAGTTCTGATTTCTTGATCATTTTTACCCTGGGCAGTGGTTTGAGATAAGGTCTAGGTTCTGAAGCCTGAAAACCGCAGTAGGGAAGAGATGACGACCTCAGTGTGTGTGTGACCTATGTGGCCCGCGAGCATGGGCGGGGCAACATTGGCAACACTGCTTTCAACTACACTGACCTAAGGCCATGGCGGTTCTGATGTGCTCAGTGTGCGGTCAGCTGCCTGGGTTTTGGTCAGGAGGTTCGTGCTCAGGTGGTGCTGATGGTGCATTAGTGCCCAGGTTAGACTATATAATTTGGGTACAGTCGAGTGCCGTGTAGGTTTATACTCATTTAAGGTGCTTGGGCAGCTCATTAGGCAAGATATTTTTTTTTAGAGGGCTGGCAGAGTGCTGCATTGTGGGTCCGGAATTGACATACTTGAGGGATTCTAGGCCAGGAGTGTGAGGACAGAAATCTGAGAACACAAGCTAGACTTGGACTTCAGGCCGAGGCCACGGCAGGTACCCCCTGCAGATCTGACCCAATATCTCATGCGTATGAAGTCACGGCGAAGATCAGACGTTGGCTCAGTTTGGAGTTTCTGTGCATGACTGCCTCTTCATGAACGGAGCAGAATCTAAAGGCCATGGAGGTTTTCCCACGTTGGGAGTTGTGGGCTGCCCCCTTCAAGGATTTCTTCTGCAGGACAATTGAGACCTTTTGGGCAGCTCCAGCACATCCCATATGGAATGACTCCAGAGCACCGTTCGAGGATTGATGCCAGGGAAGCCCGCCTCGCATTCCAATTGTCTCCTAGGAACAAGACAGTTTAGGTCGGATGGCTCTGTGGGGGCAAATGGGGTGGCTGAGTTGAAATGGACTTTCCTGGGGCTCCTGGGTGGCTCAGTGGATTAAGCCGCTGCCTTAGGCTCAGGTCATGATCTCAGAGTCCTGGTTTCGAGCCTCATATCGGGCCTGCTTCCTTCTCTCTCTCTGCCTGCCTCTCTGCCTGCTTGTGATCTCTGTCTGTCTTATAAATAAATAAAATCTTTAAACAAAAAAAAAGAAATGGACTTCCTGAGGATGGTGCCTAATGTGTGTTTGTGTCCTTGAGGGCCTTGGAATTGGGCGGTGGCACCGGGACCCTGAAGTATTCCCCTAAGCTTTTGACATAGCTCCCATGCACAACTTTCTTTGTGGAGACGAGATTTGTACTGATGGGTGCCACAGGAAGCCCCCTATTCTGGTATTGTAATCCAGGCTTTTGAGGAGAAATGACTGTAAACCAAAGCAATGGATCCGATTATGGCCTAGGGTCCTGTGTGGTTCAATCTTCTTCTCTGGGGACATCCATCTATGGTATAATTGGAGGTAGATGCTCAGCTGGTGTCAGACCGCCCTTGTTTGTCCCCGGAGACCTACATTATTGGGATGGCCTCGGGGACTTTGGAGGGTTCTCCTAATGTGTACGATTTTGGACAATGGAATGCGCAGATTCCCATGGATTGGGTAGGCACAGTCCTAATGTATCGCTCCAGGGGCCCCAGCCTGGAGGGTGTGTGGCCCAGGACTTTGAGGACAGAAGTCTGAAAACACAAACTCAGCTTAGTTTTGGGGACGTAGGTATGGCAGGCCCAATCTATAAACCATGTAAAGAATTCTTCAGGATATGAAGAAAGAGCGAGTCTGAGGCACTTGATCAGGCTTTGTCTCTGGATTTTGTATCAACGATGGCCGTGGAATGTGGGGAGGTCTCATGGGCCGTGGAAAAATCTTCCTCTCTGCGGATTTGACCCATTCCCAATTGTTTGTCGTCAAGCTGTGGGATGGGAGGTCTCCTTTCAGGTTTGTTACCTCAGTGTCCCAACCAAAGAGGAATTCCAAAGCAGAGCCCCGGGGAAGAGTGAATGGACAACCCAAACTATGGTTAAAAATTGAGGCCTAGGATCATGGCAGGCCCAATATGCTGTCTCTTCATCCAGCCGCTGAGAGGCCTTACTTGAGGACTCTGCTCAGGCTGATGGTCACAATATATATATTTTTTTCTAGAGGGCAGGCTGAGTCCTGCATTGTGGGTCCGGATTTGCCAAACTTGAGGGCTTCTGGGCCAGGAGTGTGAGGAGAGAAGTCTGAGCGGGACAATTGAGACCTGTTTGGCAGCTCCAGACATCCCATATGGAATGACTCCAGAGCACCGTTCAAGATGGATGCCAGGGAAGCCCGCCTCGCATTCCAATTTCTCCTAGCACCAAGACAGTTTAGATTGGATGGCTCTGCGGGAGGAACCGGGGTGGCTGAGTTGAAATGGACGTTCCCGAGAATGGGGCCTAATATTATTTTGTGTTCATGAGGGCCTTGGATTGGGGCGGTGGCACAGGGCCCCTGAAGTATTCTCCTAAGCTTTTGACATAACTCCCATGCACAGGTTTCCTTGTGGAGACAGATTTGTTCTGATCGGTGCCTGAGGAAACCACCTATGCTGGTATTAGAATCCAGTCTTTTGAGGAGACATGCCTGTAAACCAAATCAATGCATCCGATTATGGGCTAGGGTCCTGTCTGGTTCCATCTTCTTCTCTGGGGACATCCATCTATGGTATGAGTGGAGGTAGATGCTCAGCCGGTGTCAGACCGCCCTTGTTTGTCCCGGGAGACCTACACTATTGGGATGGCCTCGGGGACTTTGGAGGGTTCTCCTGATTTGTAAGATTTTGAACAATGGAATGCGCAGAATTCCCATGGATTGGGTAGGCCCAGTCCTAATGTGTGGCTCCAGGGGCACCAGCCTGTACGGTGTGTGGCCCAGGACTTTGAGGACACAAGTCTGAAAACACAAACTCACCTTAGGTTTGGGGACGTAGGAATGGCAGGCCCAATCTACAGACCATGAGAAGAAATCTTCAGGGTATGAAGAAAGAGCTAGTCTGAGGCGCATGCTCAGGCTTTTGTCTCTGGATTTTGTATCAACGATGGCCGTGGAATGTGGGGAGTCCTCATGTGCCATGGACGAATCTTCCTATTTGTGGATTTAGCCCGGTCCCAATGGTTTTTCGTCAATCTGTGTGTTGGGAGGTCTCCTTTCAGGTTTGTTACCTCAGTGTCCCAACAAAAGAGGAAATCCAAAGCAGAGCCCTGGGGAAGAGTGAAGGGACAACCCAAACTATGGCTAAAATTGGTGCCTTGGGGCATGGCAGGCTCAATATGCTGACACTTCATCCAGCCACTAAGAGGCCTTACTTGATGACTTGGCTCAGGCTGTGGGTCACAATGTGTGTTTGTGACCTATGTAGCCAACGAGCATCCCCGGGGATCATGGGCCACACTGGTTTCAACTAACTGAACTTTGGACAATATGCCAATCACAAGGTTTCTTGCCATGGGAAAGGAGTTCTGATTTCTGCATCATTTTCAACCATGGGCAGTGGTTGGAGATAAGGTCTAGGTTCTGAAGCCTGAAAATCGCAGTTGGGAGGAGATGAAGACCTAAGGCCATGGCGGGTCTGATGTGCTCAGTGTGCGGTCAGATGCCTGGGTGTTGGTCAAGAGGTTCGGGCACAGGTTGGGCCAGAGTGCATTAGTGCCCAGGTTAGCCTACATAATTTGGGTACAGTCGAGTGCCGTGTATGTTTATCATCATTTGAGATTCCTCGGAAACTCATTAGGAAATATATTTTTTCTAGAGTGCTGGCAGAGTGCTGCATTGTGGGTCCGGAATTGCTAGACTTGAGGGGTTCTGAGTAGTAGTGTGAGGACAGTAGTCTGAGAACACAAGCTAGACTTGGGCTTCAGGCCGAGGGCACGGCAGGTACCCCCTGCAGATCTGAACCAATATCTCATGCATCTGAAGTCAAGGCAAGGATCAGACGTTGGCTCAGGTTGGAATGTGTGTGCATGTCTGCCCCTTCATGAACGGAGCGGAATCTCAAGGCCATGGAGGTTTTTTCACGTTGGGAGTTGTCAGATGCCCCCTTCAAGGATTCCTTCTTCGGGACAATTGAGACCTTTTGGGAAGCTCCAGTACATCTCATATGGAATGACTCCAGAGCACCGTTCGTGGATGGATTCCAGGGAAGCCCACCTCGCATTCCAATTGGCTAATAGCAACAAGACAGTGGAGATCGGATGGCTCTTCGGGAGCAACCGGTGTGGCTGAATTGAAATGGACTATCCTGGGTCTCCTGGGTGGCTCAGTGTGTTAAGCTGCTGCCTTTGGCTGAGGTCATGATCTCAGAGTTCTCGATCAAGCCTCACATCGGGCTCTCTGCTTAGCAGGGAGCCTGCCTCCTACTCTCTCTCTGCCTGCCTCTCTGCCTGCTTGTGATCTTTGTCTGTCAAATAAATAAAAGAAAACTTAAAAAGAAAAAAAAAGAAATGGTCTTTCCTGAGGATGGGGCCTAATGTGTGTTTGGGTCCATGAGGGCCTTGGAATGGGGCGGTGGCACCATGACCCTGAAGTATTCTCCTAAGCTTTTGAATAGCTCCCATGCACAAGTTTCCTTGTGGAGATGAGATTTGTTCTCATGGGTGCCTCAGGAAACCCCCTTTGCTGGTATTGGAATCCAGTCCTTTGAGGAGACATGCTTGTAAACAAAAGCAATGCATCCGATTATGGCCTAGGGTCCTGTCTGGTTCAATCTTCTTCTTTGGGGATATCCATCTATGGTATGAGTGGAGGTAGATGCTCAGCTGGTGTCAGACCGCCCACAACCTGGAGGGTTTGTGGCCCAGGACTTTGAGGACAGAAGTCTGAAAACAAAAACTCAGCTTAGGTTTGGGGACGTAGGTATAGCAGGCCAAATCTACAAAGCATGTGAAGAACACTTCAAGATATGAAGAAAGAGCGAGTCTGAGGCGCTTGCTCAGGCTTTTGTCTCTGGATTATGTATGAATAGCCGTGGAATGTGCGGAGACCTCATGGGCCATGGACGAATCTTCATCTCTGTGGATTAGGCACGGCCCAATTCTTTTTCGTCAATCTGTTGGATGGGAGGTCTCCTTTCAGGTTTGTTACCTCAGGTGTCCCAAACAAAGAGGAATTCCAAAGCAGAGCACTGTGGAAGAGTGAAGGGGCTACCCAAACTCTGGTTAAAAATTGGGGCCTAGGGGCATGGCAGGCTCAATATGCTGTACCTTCAACAGCCACTTAGAAGCCTTACTTGAGGACTGGGTTCAGGCTGAGGGTCACAATGTGTGTTTGTGACCAATGTGGCCTGCGTACATGGGCGGGGCCACATGGGCAACACTGGTTTCATCTACACTGTACATTGGACCACATGCCAATCACAAGGTGTCTAGCCATGGGGAAAGAATTCTGATTTCTGCATCATTTTCAACCCTGGGCAGTGGTTGGAGATAAGGTCTAGGTTCTGAAGCCTGAAAACCGTAGTTGGGTAGAGATGAGAACTTAAGGCCTTGGTGGGTCTGATATGCTCAGTGTGCAGTCAGCTATCTGGGTGTTGGTCAGGAGGTTGGGGGCAGGTTGTGTCAGACAGTGCATTATGCCCAGGTTAGAATATATATTTGAGTACAGTCGAGTGCCGTGTAGGTTTATCCTCATTTAAGGTGCCTGGGCAGCACATTAAGCAATAAATTTTTTCTAGAGGTCAGGCAGAGTGCTGCATATGTGTCCGGAATTGCCAGACTTGAGGGATTCTGGGCCAGGAGTGTGAGGACAGAAGTCTGAGAACAGAAGCTAGACTTGGGCTTCAGGCCGAGATCACGGCAGGTACCCCCTTCAGATCTGAACCATTATCTCATGCATCTGAACTCACGGCGAGGATCAGACGTTGGCTCAGGTTTGAGTTTCTGTGCATGACTGCCCCTCCATGAAAGGAGCGGAATCTCAAGGCCATGGAGGTTTTCCCACGTTGGGAGTTGTGGGATGCCCCCTTCAAGGATTCCTTCTGGGGGACAATTGAGACCCGTTCGCAGCTCCAGGACATCCCATATGGAATGACTCCAAAGCACCGTTCAAGGATGGATGCCAGGGAAGCCCGCCTCGCATTCCAATTGTCTCCTAGCAACAAGACAGTTGAGATCTGATGGCTCTGCAGGAGCAACCAAGGTGGCTGAGTTGAAATGGATTTTCCTGAGGATGGGGCCTAATGTGTGTTTGTGTCCATGAGGCCTTGGAATGGGGCGGTGGCTCCGGGATCCTGAAGTATTCTCCTATGCTTTTGACATAGCTCCCATGCACAAGTTTCCTTGTGGAGACTAGATTTGTTCTGATGGGACCCTCAGGAAACCCCCTATGCTGGTATTGGAATCCAGGCTTTTGAGGAGACATGCCTGTAAACCAAAGCAATGGATCCGATTATGGCCTAGGGTCCTGTCTGGTTCAATCTTCTCTGGGGACATCCATCTATGGTATGAGTGGAGGTAGATGCTCAGCTGGTGTCAGATCGCCCTTGTTTGTCCCAGGAGACCTACACTATTGGGATGGCATCGGGGACTTTGGAGGGTTCTCCTAATATATACGATTTGGACAATGGAATGGGCAGAATTCCCATTCATGGGGTAAGCACAGTCCTAATGTGTGGCTCCAGGGGCCCCAGCCTGGAGGGTGTGTGGCCCATGAATTTGAGGACAAAAGTCTGAAAACAAAAACTCAGCTTAGGTTTGGGGAGGTAGGTATGGCAGGCTCAATCTACAAACCATGAGAAGAATTCTTCAGAATATGAAGAAAGAGCGAGTCTGAGGCGCTTGCTCAGGCTTTTGTCTCTGGATTTTGTATCAACTATGGCCGTGGAATGTGGGGAGGACTCATGGGCCATGGACAAATCTTCCTCTCTGTGGATATGGCCCGGTCCCAACGGATTTTCGTCAATCTGTGGTATGGGAGGTCTCCTTACAGGTTTGTTACCTCAGGTGTCCCAACCAAAGAGGAATTCCAAAGCAGAGCCCTGGGGAAGAGTGAAGGCACAACCCAAACTATGGTAAAAAATTTTGGCCTAGGGTCATGGCAGGCCCAATATGCTGTCTCTTCATCCAGCCATTGAGAGGCCTTACTTTAGCACTGGACTCAGGCTGAGGTTCACATTGTGTGTTTATGACCAATGTGGCCCCCGAGCATGGGCGGGGCCACATGGGCAACACTGGTTTTAATACACTGAACTTTGGACAACATGCCAAACACAAGGTTTCTTGCCATGGGGAAGGAGTTCTGATTTCTGCATCATTTTCAACCCTGGGCAGTGGTTGGAGATAAGGTCTAGGTTTGAAGCCTGAAAACCGCAGTTGGGAACAGATGATGACCTAAGGCCATGGTGGGTCTGATATGCTCAGTGTGCGGTCAGCTGCCTGGGTGTTTGTCGGTCGGTTCGGGCTCAGGTTGTGTCAGAGAGTGCATTAGTGCCCAGGTTAGACTATATAATTTGGGTACATTTGAGTGCCCTGTAGGTTTATCCTCATTTGAGATGCCTCATTTGAAGCTAAGTAGGCAGGATATTTTTTCTAGAGGGCAGGCAGAGTGCTGCATTGTGGGTCCAGAATTGACAAACCAGAGGGCTTCTGGGCCAGGAGTATGAGGACAGAAGTCTGAGAACACAAGCAAGACTGGGGAATCAGGACGAGACACGGCAGGTACCCCATGCAGATATGAACCAATATCTCTTGCATCAGAAGTCAGGGCGTGAATCAGACGTTGGCTCAGGTTGTAGTTTCTGTGCATGACTGCCCCTTCATGAACGAAGCGGAGTCTCAAGGCTGTGGAGGTTTTCCCACGTTGGGAGTTGTGGGATGCCCCCTTCAAGGATTCCTTCTGCGGGACAATTGAGACCTTTTGGGCAGCTACAGGACCTACCATATGGAATGATTCCAGAGCAACGTTCGAGGTAGGATGCCAGGGAAGCCCGCCTCACATTCCAATTGTCCCCTAGCAATAAGAGAGTTGAGATCGGATGGCTCTGCGGGAGCAACCAGGTTGGCTGAGTTAAAATGGACTTTCCTGAGGATGGGGCCTAATGTGTGTTTGTGTCCATGAGGCCTTGGAATGGGGCGGTGACACCGGGATCCTGAAGTATGCTCCTAAGCTTTTGACATAGGTCCCATGCACAAGTTTCCTTGTGGAGACGAGATTTGTTCTGATGGGTGCCTCAGGAAACCCCCTATGCTGGTATTGGAATAAAGGCTTTTGAGGAGACATGCCTGTAAACCAAAGCAATGGATCCGATTATGGCCTAGGGTCCTGTCTGGTTCAATTCTTATATGGGGACATCCATCTATGGTATGAGTGGAGGTAGATGCTCAGCTGGTGTCAGACCGCCCTAGTTTGTCCCGGGAGACCTAAACTATTGGGATGGCCTCTGAGACTTGGGAGGGTCCTTCTAATATGTACGATTTTAGACAATGGAATGGGCAGAATTACCATGCATGGGGTAAGCACAGTCCTAATGTGTGGCTCCAGAAGCCCCAGCCTGGAGGGTGTGCGGCCCAGGACTTTGAGGACAGAAGTCTGAAAACACAAACTCAGCTTAGGTTTGGGGATGTAGGTATGGCAGGCCCAATCTACGAACCATGAGAAGAACTCTTCAAGATATGAAGAAAGAGCGAGTCTGAGGCGCATGCTCAGGCTTTTGTCTCTGGATTTTGTATCAACGATGGCCGTGGAATGTGGGGGGCCTCATGGACCATGGATAAATCTTCCTCTCTGTGGATATGGTCTGGTCCCAATGGTTTTCCGTCAATCTGTGGGATGGGAGGTAACCTTTCAGGTTTGTTACCTCAGGTGTCCCAACCAAAGAGGAATTCCAAAGCAGAGACCTGGGAAAGAGTGAAGGGACAACCCAAACTATGGTTAAAAATTGGGGCCTAGGGGCATGGCAGGCCCAATATGCTGTCTCTTCCTCCAGCCACTGAGAGGCCTTACTTGAGGACTGGGCTCAGGCTGAGGGTCACAATGTGTGTTTGTGACCAATGTGGCCCGCGAGCATGGGCGGGGCCTCATGGGCCACACTGGTTTCAACTACACTGAACTTTGGACAACATGCCAATCACAAGGTTTCTTGCCATGGGGAATGAGTTCTGATTTCTGCATCATTTTCAACCCTGGGCAGTGGTTGGAGAGAAGGTCTAGGTTCTGAAGGTTGAAAACCACAGTTGGGAAGAGATGACGACCTAAGGCTATGGCGGGTCTTTTGTGCTCATTGTGCGATCAGCAGCCAGGGTGTTGGTCAGGAGGTTCGGGCACAGGTTGTGTCAGACAGTGCATTAGTGCTTAGGTTAGACTATTTTATTTGGGTACAGTCGAGTGCCGTGTAGGTTTATCCTCATTTGAGGTGCCTGGGCAGCTAAGTAGTTAAGATATTTTTTCTATAGGGCAGGCAGAGTGCTGCATTGTGGGTCCGGAATTGCCAAACTTGAGTGCTTCTGGGCTAGGAGTGTGAGGACAGAAGTCTGAGAACACAACCTAAACTTGGGCTTCAGGCCGAGGGAACTGCAGGTGTCCCTTGCAGATCTGAACCAATATCTCAAGCATATGAAGTCATGGCGAGGAACAGACGTTGTCTCAGGTTGGAGTTTCTGTGCATTACTGCCCCTTCATGAACGAAGCGGAGTCTCAAGGCCATGGAGGTTTTCCCAAGTTGGGAGTTGGGCGATGTTCCCTTCATGATTCCTTCTACGGACAATTGAGACCTGTTGGGCAGCTCCAGGACCTCCCATATGGAAAGACTCCAGAGCATCGTTCGAGGATGGATGCCAGGGAAGCCCGCCTCGCTTTCCAATTATCTCCTAGCAACAAGACAGTTGAGATCTTATGGCTCTTTGGGAGCAACCAGGTTGGCTGAGTTGAAATGGACTTTCCTGAGGATGTGGCCTAATGTGTGTTTGTGTCCACCAGGGCCTTGGAATGGGGCGGTGGCATCGGGACCATGAAGTATTCTCCTAAGCTTTTGACATAGCTCCCATGCACAAGTTTCCCCGTGGAGACGAGATTTAACCTGATGGGTGCCTCAGGAAACCCCCTATGCTGGTATTGGAGTCCAGGCTTTTGAGGATACATGCCTGTAAACCAAAGCAACAGATCCGATTATGGCCTAGGGTCCTGTCTGGTTCAATCTTCTTCTCTGGGGCATCCATGTATGGTATGAGTGGAGGTAGATGCTCAGCTGGTGTCAGACTGCCCTTGTTTGTCCCGGGAGACCTACACTATTGGGATGGCCTCGGGGAATTGGAGGGTTCTCCTAATATGTACGATTTTGGACAATGGAATGGGCAGAATTCCCATGAATGGGGTAAGCAAAGTCCTAATGTGAGGCTCCAGGGGCCCCAGCCTGGAGGGTGTGTGGCCCTGGAATTTGAGGACAGAAGTCTGAAAACACAAACTCAGCTTAGTTTTGGGGAGGTAGGTATGGCAGGCCCAATCTACAAACCATGAGAAGAAAACTTCAGGATATGAAGAAAGAGCGAGTCTGAGGCGCTTGCTCAGGCTTTGTTCTCTGGATTTTGTATCAACGATGACCGTGGAATGTGGGGAGGCCTCAAGGGTCATGGACGAATCTTCCTCTCTGTGGATATGGCCCGGTCCCAATGGTTTTTCGTCAATCTGTGGGATGGGAGGTCTCCTTTCAGGTTTGATACCTCAGGTGCCCCAAACAAAGAGGAATTCCAAAGCAGAGCCCTGGGGAAGAGTGAAGGGACTAGACAGTTGAGATCTGATGTCTCTGCGGGAGAAACCGGGGTAGTTGAGTTGAAATGGACTTTCTTGAGGATGGGGCCTAATGTGTGTTTGTGTCCATGAGCGCCAAGGAATGGAGGCTAGCCTGGAGGTTGTGTGGGTCCAGGCTGCGGGCACAGATGTCTGGAAACACAAACTCAGCTTATGAGTGGCGCCTAGGGTATGGCAGGCCGGATGTACAGCCCAAGAGGGAGCTCCTGGGCCTCTGAAACAAGGGCGAGTGGGAGGCGTTCCTTCAGGCTTTTGTCTCTGGATGTTGTGTCCCGGATAGCCGTGGATTGGATGGGTGGCCTCAGGGACTATGAACGAGTATCCCTCTCTGGGTATTTGTCCCAGCTCCCAAGATTTGGGGTCATTTTGTGGGAAGGGTGGAGTCCTGTTGTCTGGCTCATGTGTCTCTCCAAGAAAGGGATTCGAGAGCAGAGCCCCCGGTACGGGCGGGGTGACTGGAAAGCTCAAACACTGGTGAGGATTGGGTGCATAGCGGCCTGGCAAGCCCCATATGTGGGCTCTTGGTCCAGGCCCTGACAGGCCTTTCTTTGACATGGGGCTCACGCTGAGGGTCACAGTGTGAATTTGTTCTGCTGCACTCACGGTTGGGCGTGGAATCAGGGGCCATGAAGGTTTCTCTCACCCTGAAGGTGTGACTCCATGCCAAGAGCAAGCTTTACAGCCATGGGGAAGGCGGAGTTCTGTTTTGTGCTTGCGATCCCCAGCTGTTTGGAGAATTGATATACAGTCTAGGTTCAGATATTTGAAAACCAAGGTTAGGAAGAGGTGACGGCATAAGACCATGGCGTGTTCGAAGTGCTGGGTGTGTGGCCAGCTGTCTCCTTGTCTGTCTGGACGTGTGGCTTCAGGCTGTGTCAGATGGAGCACAAGTGCCCAGAGCAGCCTATCCAGTTCGGGTAACGTCGAGGTCGGAGCAGGTTGATCCTAATCTGGGTTTTCTGGAGAACCCCACAGGGAAACGTTGTTCTTACGTTGTGCAGACACTGGGCTGGGTTGTGGTTCTGGAGTTTCTAGTCCGGAGGGCTTGTTTGCCAGGAGTGTGAGGAATGAAGTCTGAAAACACAAGCTAGCCTGAGGTTTGGGACCGAGGGCACAGCAGGCCCACTCTGCAGAGGCTGTATCGAGATCTCCTGCACTGAGGTCATGTCAACTATGAGACGTGTCTCAGGCTAGAGTTTTTGTCCTACAAGGCCTCTTCCTTAAGGGTGTGGGGGCTTCATGACGCCAGGGAGGTTTGCCTACAATGGGATTTGTGAACTACTCCAAACCTCAAGGTTTCCTTCTGCACGACAGTCGAGTCCTATTGGATGGTTCCAGGAGGTCCCATATGGAAAGACTCGAGAGCAGGTGTCTAAGCATGGATGCCTGGGAACGCCACCTCATATTCCCACTCTTTAGTCAGGACAAGACAGGCTCAATCTGCAGGCTCCTGGGTGAGCTAACCAGAGGGGAGAGTTGAAATGGACTCTCCTGAAGATGAGTCCTACTGTGGCTTGGTGGCCTGGGAGACCTTGGAATGTGGAGGTGGCTCAGGGACTCTGCAGGATTCTCCAACCTGAGGTGTTTGACACGGCTCCAACAAGGGAGCTTCCCATGTGGAGTCGAGAGGAGTTCTGTTTAGTGCCTCAGGAAAGTCCCATATCCTGTTCTTCGAACCAAAGCCTCTGAAAAGTGACACCTGGACAACAAAGAAAGAGTTGAGATTAGGGCCTAAGGGCCTGGACGGCTCAACCTTCTATCTCTGTTGAAATCTGTATGCATGCCTTCGTGGAGGTAGCTGCTCA
Source organism: Mustela nivalis (assembly GCF_964662115.1). NCBI lineage: Eukaryota > Metazoa > Chordata > Mammalia > Carnivora > Mustelidae > Mustela > Mustela nivalis. The sequence goes on along the minus strand of NW_028136284.1, from coordinate 802,451 downwards.
GCTTGTGTCTGAATGCCCCTGTGTGTCCAGGGAGGCTCCCAGTAGTGGGATGTCCACGGGGGCCTTGAGATTTCTCATAATCTGGAGGTGTGTGGCCAAAGGAATGGACACAGTTACCCAGGAGAGAGCAGGCACGGACCTGTGGTATGGCTCCAGAGGACCCAGCCTAGAGGCTGTGTTTGCCCGGACTTTGGGGACAGATGTCTGAAAAAGCAAACTTGGCTCAGCTAGGGGCCAAGGTAATGGCAGGCCTGATCTCCCGTCCGTGAGGGGAGATCCTCTGGATATCAAAGGAGGGCAAGTGGGAGGCAGTCGCTCAGGCTTTTGTCTCTGGGTGCTGCCTTCACAGTGGCCGTTCAGGGTAGGGGTTGCTTCAGGGGCCGAGGAAGAGCCTTCCTCTCGGGGGATTGTCCAAGCTCCCAAGGGTTTGGGTTCATTCTGTGGGAAGGGAAGAGTACTGTTTTCTGCCACAGGGGACCCCCCAGGAGAGGGACTCTAGAGCACAGCAGTGGCCTCCCTCAACTGGAATACACACCATCTCGTTAGTCCTGGGTGCCTAGGGGCATGGCAAGCCACATATGCGGGATCTTGGTCCAGTCACTGAGTGGTGTTACTTGAATAAGGTACTCACGCCGAGGGTCACCATGTGTGTTTGTGCCCTAGGCGGCCCTTACGCATGGGCGTGGCCTCATGGGTCATGCCGTTTTCTCCTACACTGAAGGTTTGACTCACTGCCAGCAGCAAGGTTTCTTGCCATGGGGAAGGAGGGGTTCTGTCTTGTGCATCAGGTTCCCCCCTGTGCAGGGATTGGAGATAAGGTCCAGGTTCCGATGACTGAAAACCCAGGTTGGGAATGGATGGTGGCCTAAGGCAGTGGCGGCTCCAATGTGCTTGGTGTGTAGCCAGCTGTGTCATGAGGCCAAGGAAGTTTTCCCACACTGAGTTTGGAGACCTTGGAATGTGCTGGTTGTTCAGTGGCCCTGCGGAACTCTCCTACCTGAAGGGTTTGATACATCCCCTGTAAGAAAGCTCCCCATGTGGAGATAAGAGAGGTTTCGTTTGGTGCCTCAGAAAAGCCCCTAGTGCTGGTCTACGAGAACAATCCTCTGAGGACAGACACATGGAAACCAAAGCTAAGGTTCATATTAGGGCCTGGGGGCCTGTCCATTTCAACCTTCTGTCTCTGGGGACAATGACTGAGAGTCTAAGTGGAGATAGTTGCACCGCTGGTGTCAGAGAGCCCCTCTTAGTCCAGGGTGGCCTACACTATTGATGGCCTCAGGGGCCTTGGGGCTTTTCCCTAACCTGTAGGGTTGTTGTCAATGGATTGGGCACAATTTCCTTGGAGAGGGCAGGCACAATCGTTCGCTGTGGCTACAGAGGCCCTAGCCTGGAGGTTGTGTGGGTCCAGGCTGTGGACACAGAAGTCTTAAAACACAAACACAGCTCATGAGTGGCGCCTAGGGTATGGCAGGCCGGATGTACAGCCCGAGAGGGAGCTCCTGGGCCTCTGAAACAAGGGCGAGTGGGAGGCGTTCCTTCAGGCTTTTGTCTCTGGATGTTGTGTCCGGGATAGCTGTGGATAGGAGGGGTGGCCTCAGGGACTTTGGACGAGTATCTCTCTCTGGGGATTTGTCCCAGGTCCCAAGAGTTTGGGGTCATTTTGTTGAAAGGGTGGAGTCATGTTGTCTGGCTCATGTGTCTCTTCAAGAAAGGGATTCCAGATCAGAGCCCCAGGTACGGGCTGGGCGACTGGTAAAATCAATCACTGGTGAGGATTGGGTGCATAGTTGCTTGGCAAGTCAATATGCGGGCTCTTGGTCCAGGCCCTGACAGGCCTTTCTTTGACATGGGGCTCATGCTGAGGGTCACTGTTTGAATTTGTGCCCAAGCAGCACTCACGTTTGGGCGTGGCATCAGGGGCCATGAAGGTTTCTCCCACCCTGAAGGTGTGACTCCATGCCAAGAGCAAGCTGTACAGCCATGGGGGAGGAAGAGTTCTGTTTTTTGCTTGCGATACCCAGCTGTATGGAGAATTGATATAATGTCTACGTTCAGATATCTGAAAACCAAGGTTAGGAAGAAGTGACGGGATAAGACCATGGCGTGTCCGAAGTGCGGGGTGTGCGGACAGCTGTCTCCTTGTCTGTCTGGACGTCTGGCTTCAGGCTGTGTCAGACAGAGCATGAGTGCCCAGTGCAGCCTATCCAGTTCGGGTACCGTCGAGGCCCGAGCAGGTTGATCCTCATCTGGGTTTTATGGAGAGCCAAACAGGGAAACGTTTTTCTTCCATTGGGCAGACACTGGGCTGGGTTGTGGTTCTGGAGTTCCTAGTCCGGAGGGCTTGTTTGCCAGGAGTGTGAGGAAGGAAGTCTGAAAACACAAGCTAGCGTGAGGTTTGTGACCAAAGGCATGGCAGGCCCACTCTGCAGAGGCTGAATCGAGATCTCCTGCTCTGAGGTCATGTCAACTATGAGACGAGCCTAAGGCTAGAATTTTTGTCCAGCATGGCCTCTTCCTGAAGGGTGTGGGGGCTTCATGAGGCCATGGAGGTTTGCCTACGATGAGATTTGTGAACTACTCCAAACCTCAATGTTTCCTTCTGCACGACTGTCGAGTCCTATTGGATGGTTCCAGGAGACCCCATACGGAAAGACTCGAGAGCAGGTGTCTAAGCATGGATGCCTGGGAACGCCACCTCATATTCCCACTCTTTAGTCAGGAAAAGGCTGGCTCAATCTGTGGCCTCCTGGGTGAGCTACCCAGAGGTGAGAGTTGAAATGGACTCTACTGAAGATGAGTCCTACTGTGGCTTGGTGGCCTGGGAGACCTTGGAATGTGGAGGTGGCTCAGGGACTCTGCAGAATTCTCCAACGTGAGGTGTCTGACACGGCTCCAACAAGGAAGCTTCCCATGTGGAGACGAGAGGAGTTCTGTTCAGTGCCTCAGGAAAGCCCCATATCCTGTTCTTCGAACCAAAGCCTCTGAGGAGTGACACCTGGAAACCAAAGCAATAGTTGAGATTATGGCCTAAGGGCCTTTCCGGCTCTACCTTCTATCTCTGTTGACATTGTGTGCATGCCTTCGTGGAGGTAGCTGCTCAGCTTGTGTCCAAATGCCCCTGTGTGTCCAGGGAGGCTCCCAGTAGTGGGATGTCCTTGAGGTTTCTCATATTCTGGAGGTGTGTGGCCAAAGAAATGGACACAGTTTTCCAGGAGAGAGCAGGCACGGTCCTGTGGTATGGCTCCAGAGGACCCAGCCTATAGGCTGTGTTTGCCAGGGCTGTGGGGACAGACGTCTGAGAAAGCAAACGTGGCTCAGTTAGGGGCCAAGGTAATGGCAGGCCTGATCTCCAGTCCGTGAGGGGAGATCCTCTGGATATCAAAGGAGGGCAAGTGGGATGCAGTCGCTCAGGATTTGTCTCTGGGTGTTGCGTTCACAGTGGCCGTTCAGGGTAGGGGTTGCTTCAGGGGCCGAGGAAGAGCCTTCCTCTCGGGGGATTGTCCAAGCTCCCAAGTGTTTGGGTTCATTCTGTGGGAAGGGAAGAGTACTGTATTCTGCCACAGGGGACCCCCCAGGAGAGGGACTCTGGATCACAGCATTGGCTTCCCTTAACTGGAATACACACCATCTAGTTAGTCCTGGGTGCCTATGGGCATGGCAGGCCACATATGCGGGCTCTTGGTCCAGTCACTGAGTGGGGTTACTTGAATAAGGTACTCACGCTGAGGGTTACAAGGTGTTTTTGTGCCCAAGCTGGCCCTCACGCATGGGCGTGGCCTCATGGGCCATGCCGTTTTCTCCTACACTGAAGGTTTGACTCACTGCCAGCAGCAAGGTTTCTTGCCATGGGAAAGGAAGGGTTCTGACTTGCGCATCCGGTTACCCCTGTGCAGGGATTGAAGATAAGGTCTATGTTCCGATGACTGAAAACCCAGGTTGGGAATGGATGGTGGCCTAAGGCAGTGGCGGGTCCAATGTGCTGGGGGTGCAGCCAGATGTGTCGGTGTCTGTAGGAAGTTCTGGGCTCAGGCTATTCGCGACAGACCATCAGTGTTTATGGTAGCCTATGCAATTGGGGTGTTGCCGACGGCCAAGCTGTTTGGTCCTCATTTGGGGTTCTGGGCAGCACCATAGACAATGTTTTTCTCCTGGGAGGCAGTCAGAGTGCTTCATTGTGGCCCCAGAATTCCCAGGAGGGTAGGTTTTCGGGCCCGGAATGTGAGGACAGAAGTCTGAAAACACAAGCTTGGGTGTGGATTGGAGCCAAGGGCAGAGCAGGCCCACTCTGCAGAGGCTGAATCCAAATCTCCTGCATCTGAAGTCAGGCTGAGGATCAGACGTTGGCTGAGGCTGGCGTATGTGTCCATGATGGCACCTTCATGAAGCGGGGGCCTCATGAGGCCAAGGAACTTTTCCCACGCTGAGTTTGGAGGTTACCCCAACCACAAGGTTTCCTTCTGCGGGACATTCGAGTCCTGTTGCATGGCTCCAGGACATAGGATACAGAAGGACTGGAGACCAGGGTTCGAAGGATGGATCCCTGTACAGCATGCCTCGCATTCCCATTAGCCATTAGCCACAAGATTTGTTTGATCTGCTGCCTCTGGGGCACGCTACCCAGGGGGCTGAGTTGAAATGGCCTCTCCTGAGGATGCGTCGTAATGTGCGTTTGAGTCCATGGAGACCTTGGAATGTGCTGGTTGTTCAGGGGCCCTGCGGAACACTCCTACCTGAAGGGTTTGATACGTCCCCAGTAAGAAAGCTCCCCATGTGGAGACGAGAGAGGTTTGGTTTGGTGCCTCAGAAATGCCCCGTGTGCTGGTCTACAAAAACAGTCCTCTGAGGACGGACACATGGAAACCAAAGCTAAGGTTCAGATTAGGGCCTGGGAGCCTGTCCATTTCAACCTTCTGTCTCTGGGGACACTGGCTGAGAGTCTAAGTGGAGATAAATGCTCCGCTGGTGTCAGAGAGCCCCTCTTAGTCCAGGGTGGCCTACACTATTGATGGCCTCAGGGGCCTTGGAGCTTTTCCCTAACCTGTAGGGTTGTAGTCAATGGATTGGGCACAATTTCCTTGGAGAGGGCAGGCACAATCTTTCGCTGTGGCTCCAGAGGCCCTAGCCTGGAGGTTGTGTGGGTCCAGGCTGTGGGCACAGAAGTCTGAAAACACAAACTCAGCTTATGCGTGGCGCCTAGCGTATGGCAGGCCGGATGTACAGCCCGAGAGGGAGCTCCTGGGCCTCTGAACCAAGGGCGAGTGGGAGGCGTTCCTTCAGGCTTTTGTCTCTGGATGTTGTGTCCGGGATAGCCATGGATAGGAGGGGTGGCCTCAGGGACTGTGGACGAGTATCTCTCTCTGGGGATTTGTCCCAGCTCCCAAGAGTTTGGGGTCATTTTGTGGTAAGGGTGGAGTCGTGTTGTCTGGCTCATGTGTCTCTCCAAGAAAGGGATTCCAGAGCAGAGCCCCAGGTACGGGCGGGGCGACTGGAAAACTCAAACACTGGTGAGGATTGGGTGCATAGGGGCTTGGCAAGCCCCATATGTGGGCTCTTGGTCCAGGCCCTGACAGGCCTTTCTTTGACATGGGGCTCATGCTGAGGGTCACAGTGTGAATTTGTGTCCAAGCAGCACTCAAGTTTGGGCGTGGCATCAGGGGCCATAAAGGTTTCTCCCACCTTGAAATTGTGACTCCATGCCAAGAGCAACCTTTACAGCCATGGAGAAGGAGGAGTTCTGTTTTGTGCCTGCGATACCCAGTTGTGTGGAGAATTGATATAATGTCTAGGTTCAGATATTGAAAGCCAAGGTTAGGAAGAATTGACTGCATAAGACCATGGTGTGTCCGAAGTGCTGGGTGTGTGGACAGCTGTCTCCTTGTCTGTCTGGACGTCTGGCTTCAGGCTGTGTCAGACAGAGCATGAGTGCCCAGAGCAGCCGATCCAGTTAAGGGACCGTCGAGGCCCGAGCAGGTTGATCCTCATCTGGGTTTTCTGGAGAGCCCCATAGGGAAACGTTTTTCTTCCGTTGGGCAGACACTGGGCTGGGTTGTGGTTCTGGAGTTCCTAGTCCGGAGGGCTTGTTTGCCAGGAGTGTGAGGAAGGAAGTCTGAAAACACAAGCTAGCCTGAGGTTTGGGACCGAGGGCATGGCAGGCCCACACTGCAGAGGCTGAATCGAAATCTCCTGCTCTGAGGTCATGTCAAGTATGATACGTGCCTCAGCCTAGAGTTTTTGTCCAGCATGGCCTCTTCCTGAAGGGTGTGGGGTCTTCATGAGGCCAGGGAGGATTGCCTACGATGGGATTTGTGAACTACTCCAAACCTCAATGTTTCCTTCTGCACGACTGTCGAGTCCTATTGGATGGTTCCAGGAGGCCCCATACGGAAAGACTCGAGAGCAGGTGTCTAAGCATGGATGCCTGGGAACGCCACCTCATATTCCCACTCTTTAGTCAGGACAAGGCTGGCTCAATCTGTGGGCTCCTTGGTGAACTACCCAGAGGGCAGAGTTGAAATGGACTCTCCTGAAGATCAGTCCTACTGTGGCTTGGTGGCCTGGGAGACCTTGGAATGTGGAGGTGGCTAAGGGACTGTGCAGGACTCTCCAACCTGAGGTGTTTGACAAAGCTCCAACAAGGAAGCTTCCCATGTGGAGACGAGAGGAGTTCTGTTCAGCGCCTCAGGAAAGCCCCATATCCTGTTCTTTGAACCAAAGCCTCTGAAGAGTGACACCTGGAAACCAAAGCAAGAGTTGAGATTAGGGCCTAAGGGCCTGTCCGGCTCAACCTTCTATCTCTGTTGACATCTGTATGCATGCCTTCGTGGAGGTAGCTGCTCAGCTTGTGTCTGAATGTCCCTGTGTGTCCAGGGAGGCTCCCAGTAGTGGGATGTCCTCGGGGGCCTTGAGGTTTCTCATATTCTGAAGGTGTGTGGCCAAAGGAATGGACAGAGTTTTCCAGGAGAGAGCAGGCACGGTCCTGTGGTATGGCTCCAGAGGACCCAGCCTAGAGGCTGTGTTTGCCAGGGCTGTGGGGACAGATGTCTGAAAAAGCAAACTTGGCTCAGCTAGGGGCCAAGGTAATGGCAGGCCTGATCTCCAGTCCGTGAGGGGAGATCCTCTGGATATCAAAGGAGGGCAAGTGGGAGGCAGTTGCTCAGGCTTTTGTCTCTGGGTGTTACGTTCACAGTGGCCGTTCAGGGTAGGGGTTGCTTTAGGGGCCGAGGAAAGCCTTCCTCTCGGGGGATTGTCCAAGCTCCCAAATGTTTTGGTTCATTTGTGGGAAGGGAAGAGTACTGTATTCTGCCACAGGGGACCCCCCAAGAGAGGGACTCTAGAGCTAAGCAATGGGATCCCTCAACTGGAATACACACCATCTAGTTAGTCCTGGGTCCCTATGTGCATGGCAAGCCACATATGCAGGCTCTTGGTCCAGTCACTGAGAGGCGTTACTTGAATAAGGAACTCACGCTGAGGGTTACAATGTGTGTTTGTGCCCAAGGCGGCGCTCACGCATGGTCGTGGCCTCATGGGCATTGCCGTTTTCTCCTACACTGAAGGTTTGACTCACTGCCAGCAGCAAGGTTTCTTGCCATGGGGAAGGAGGGGTTCTGACTTGTGCATCAGGTTCCCCCCTGTGCAGGGATTGGAGATAAGGTCTAGGTTCCGATGACTGAAAACCCAAGTTGGGAATGGATGGTGGCCTAAGGCAGTGGCGGGTCCAATGTGCTGGGTGTGCAGCCAGCTGTGTCGGTGTCTGTTGGAAGGTCTGGGCTCAGGCTATTTTCGAAAGAGCATCAGTGTTTAAGGTAGCCTATGCAATTGGGGTGTTGACGAGGGCCAAACTGTTTGATCCTCATTTGGGGTTTCTGGGCAGCACCATAGACAATGTTTTTCTCCTGGGTGGCAGGCAGAGTGCTTCATTGTGGCCCCAGAATTCCCAGTAGGGAGGGTTTGTGGGACAGGAGTGTGAGGACAGATGTCTGAAAACACAAGCTAGGGTGAGGATTGGAGCCAAGGGTAGAGCAGGCCCACTCTGCAGAGGCTGAATCAAAATCTCCTGCATCTGAAGTCACGCTGAGGATCAGACGTTGGCTGAGGCTGGCGTATGTGTCTATGATGGCACCTTCATGAAGCAGGGGCCTCATGAGGCCAAGGAAGTTTTCCCACGCTGAGTTTGGAGGTTGCCCCAAACCACAAGGTTTCCTTCTGCGGGACATTCGAGTCCTGCTGCACGGCTCCAGGACATACCAAACGGAAGGACTGGAGAGCAGGGTTCGAAGGATGGATCCCTGTACTGCAGGCATATTATTCCTATTGGCCATTAGCCACAAGGTATGTTTGATCTGCTGCATCTGGGGCACGCTACCCATGGGGCTGAGTTGAAATGGCCTCTCCTGAGGATGCATCATAATGTGCGTTTGGGTCCATGGAGACCTTGGAATGTGCTGGTTGTTCAGGGGCCCTGCGGAACTCTCCTACCTGAAGGGTTTGATACATCCCCAGTAAGAAAGCTCCCCATGTGGAGACGAGAGAGTTTTGGTTTGGTGCCTCAGAAAAGCCCTGTGTGCTGGTCTACGAAAACAGTCTTTGAGGTCGGACAAATGGAAACCAAATCTAAGGTTCAGATTAGGGCCTTGGGGCCTGTCCATTTCAACCTTCTGTCTCTGGGGACACTGGCTGAGAGTCTAAGTGGAGATAAATGCTCCGCTGGTGTCAGAGAGCCCATCTTAGTCCAGGGTGGCCTACACTATTGATGGCCTGAGGGGCCTTGGAGCTTTTCCCTAACCTGTAGGGATGTGGTCAATGGATTGGGCACACTTTCCTTGGAGAGGGCAGGCACAATCTTTCGCTGTGGCTCCAGAGGCCCTAGCCTGGAGGTTGTGTGGGTCCAGGTTGTGGGCGCAGGAGTCTGAAAACACAAACTCAGCTTATGAGTGGCGCCTAGGGTATGGCAGGCGGATGTACTGCCCGAGAGGGAGCTCCTGGGCTTCTGAAACAAGGGCGAGTGGGAGGCGTTCCTTCAGGCTTTTGTCTCTGGATGTTGTGTCCAGGATAGCCGTGGATTGGAAAGGTGGCCTCAGGGACTGTGGACGAGTATCTCTCTCTGGGGATTTGTCCCAGCTCCCAAGAGTTTGGGGTCATTTTGTGGGAAGGGTGGAGTCGTGTTTTCTGGCTCATGTGTCTCTCCAAGAAAGGGATTCCATAGGAGAGCCCCAGGTACGGGCGGGGTGACCGGAAAACTCAAACACTGGTGAGAATTGGGTGTATGGGGGCTTGGAAAGCAAGCATGAGCGGGGCCTCATGGGCCACACTGGTTTCAACTACACTGAACGTTGGACAACATGCCAACCACAAGGTTTCTTGCACTGGGGAAGGAATTCTGATTTCTGCATTACGTTCAGGCCTGGGCAGTGAATAGAGATAAGGTCTAGGTTCTGAAGCCTGAAAACCGAGGTGGAAAGAGATGACGTCCTAAGGCCATGGCGGCTCGATGTGCTCAGTGTGCGGCCAGCTGTCTTGGTGGGGCCAGGAGGTCTAGGCTCAGGCTGTGTCAGAAAGGGCATAAGTGCCCTGGTCAGCCTATGTATTTGGGGTACAGCCAAGGTAGGTGCAGGTTGATCCTCACTTGGGGTTACTTGGTAGCCCCAGAGGGCAATGTTTTTCTTCTGGAGGGCAGGCAGAGTGCTGCTTTGTAGTTCTGGATTGCCAAATTGGAGGGCTTCTGGGTCAGTAGTCTGAGGACAGAAGTCTGAGAACACAAGCTAGGCTTAGGTTTCTGGGTGAGGACATGACAGGCACAATCTACAGACCTGAATCGAGATCTCGTGCATCTGAAGTCAGGGCGAGGATCAGACGATCGCTCAGGTTGGAGTTTCTGACACTGATAGGCCCTTCATGAAGGGGGGCATCACGAGGCCATGGCGGTTTTCCCACAATGGGAATTGTGAGAAGCTCCAAACTGCAAAGTGTCTTCTGCAGGACAATTGAGACCTGTTGTTGGCTCCAGGCTAATGATTCTGAGCAGAGTTCTAAGGATGGATGGCTGGGTAGCCCACCTCGCATTCCAATTGTCTCCTAGCAACAAGACAGTTTAGTTCTGCTGGATCTAGGGGAGAAACCGAGGAGGCTGAGTTGAAAATGACTCTCCTGTGGAAGGGTCCTAATGTGCTTTTGTGTCTATGGAGACCTTGGAATGAAGCGGTGGCACTGGGGCCCTGAATGGTTCTCCTAAACTGAGCCTTTGAAAACAGCTCCAACGTGCAAGTTTCCCATGTGTAGATGAGAGGTTTTCTTATGGGTGAGTCAAGAAACAGCCATTGCTGGTTTTGAAATCCAGGCCTCTGAGGAGAGATGCCTGGAAACCAAAGCAATGGATATGATTAGTGATTAGGGGCCTGTTCTTTCCTTTTTACATGGGGACATCTGTCTATGGGTCTGAGTACAGGTAGGTGCTCAGATGGGCTCAGATTCCCCCGGTTTTACCTGGGAAGCCACCACTAATGAGATGGATCAAGGACTTTGGAGGTTTATCCTATTAGAAGGGATGTGGCCATTGGAATGGGCACACACAATTCCCTTGGAGAGAGCAAGTACAGTCCTCAAGTTTGTCTCCAGGGGCCTGAGCCTGTAGGTTGTGTAGGCCAGGGCTGTTTGGACAGTTGTCTGAAAACACAAACTTGGCTTATGTTTCAGGTCATAGGTATGGCAGGACTTATCTACACCATGAGGAGAACTTTTCGGGATTTAAGAAAATGGCGAGTGTGAGTTGTTTGCTCAAGTTTTTGTCTCTGGATATCGTGTCACTCATGGTCGTGAAATTTCTGGGTGACTTCATGGGAAATGGACAAGTCTTACTCCCTGGTGCTTTGGCCCAGTCCAAAGCGTTTGGGGTCACTCTGTGGGATGGAAGAAGTCCGTTTTTTTTTTTTTTTTTTGATGTTGTCTTCTTTTTAACCTCAGGTGTCCCACCAAATGAGGGATTCCAGAGTAGAGCCCTGTGGGGGTGGTGATTGACAATCAGAAATCTGGTTAAAAATTGAGGCCTAGGGACATATCAAGCCCATTATGACATCTAATGGTCCAGTCACTGAGAGGACTTAGTAGAGGACAGGACACATGCTGAGGGTCACAATGCGTGTTTATACCCTTGTCGCATTCAGAATGGGCAGGGACTCAGGGTGAATGCTGGTTTCTCCTACACTGAACGTTGGACAACGTGCCAACCACAAGGTTTCTTACCATGGGTAAGGAGGTGTTCTGATTTCTGCATCACACTCACCCCTGGGCAGTGATTGGAGATAATGTCTCGGTTCTGAGGCCTGAAAACAGAGGTAGGGAAGAGATGATGACCTAAGGCCATGGCGGGTCTTATGTGCTCAGTGTGCGGTCTGCTATCCGGGTGTTGGTCAGGAGGTCCGGGCTCAGGTTGTGTCCGACAGTGCATTAGTGCCCAGGTTAGACTATATAATTTGGGTGAAGTCGAGTGCTGTGGAGGTTTATCCTCATTGAAGGTGCCTGGGCAGCTCATGAGGCAATAATTTTTTTCTAGAGGGCAGGCAGTGTGCTGCATTGTGGGTCCGGAATTGCCAAACTTGAGGGCTTCGGGGCCAGGAGTGTGAGGACGGAAGTCTGAGAAGACAAGCTAGACTTGGGTTTCAGGGCGAGGGCACGGCAGGTACCCCCTGCAGATCTGAACCAATACTCATGCATCTGAAGTCAGGGCGAGGATCAGATGTTGGCTCAGGTTGGAGTTTCCGTGCATGACGCCCGCTTCATGAAAGGAGCGGAATCTCGAGGCCATTGAGGTTTTCCCACGTTGGGAGTTGTGGGATGCCCCTTTCAAGGATTCCTTCTGCGGGACAATTGAGACCTGTTGGACAGCTCCAGGACATCCCATATGGAATGACTCCAGAGCACCGTTCGAGGATGGATGCCTGGGAAGCCCGCCTCGCATTCCAATTGTCTCCTAGCAACAAGAGAGTTTAGATCTGATGGCTCTGCGGGAGCAACCGGGGTGGCTGAGTTGAAATGGACTTTCCTGAGGATGGGTTCTAATGTGTTTTTGTGTCCATGAGGGCCTTGGAATGGGACGGTGACACCGGGACCCAGAAGTACTCTCCTATGCTTTGGACATGGCTCCCATGCACAGGTTTCCTGTGAATACGAGATGAGTTCTGCTGGGTGCCTCAGCAAAATCGCTATGCTCGTATTGGAATCAGGTTTTGAGGAGACATGCCTGTAAACCAAGGCAATGGATCCTATCATGGCCTAGGGTCCTGTCTGGTTCAATCTTCTCCTCTGGGGACATCCATTTATGGTATGAGTGGAGGTAGATTATCAGCTGGTGTCAGACAGCCCTTGATTGTTCCGGGCGACCTACACGATTGGGATGGCCTCAGGGACTTTGGAGCTTTCTCCTAATTTGTACGATTTTGGACAATGGAATGGGCAGAATTCCCATGGTTTGGTAGGCACAGTCCTAATGTGTGGCTCCAGGGGCCCCAGCCTGGAGGGTGTGTGGCCCTGGACTTTGAGGACAGAAGTCTGAAAACACAAACTCAGCTTCGGATTGGGGATGTAGGTATGGCAGGCCCGATCTACACCATGAGTAGAACGCTTCAGGATATGAAGAAAGTGCGAGTCTGAGGCGCTAACTCAGGTTTTTGTCTCTGGATTTTGTATCAGCGATGGCACAATCTACGGACCTGAATCGAGATCTCGTGCATCTGAAGTCAGGGCGAGGATCAGACGATCTCTCAAGTTGGTGTTTCTGTCCCTGATGGCCCCTTCACGAAGGGGGGGGGCATCACGAGGCCATGGGGGTTTTCCCACGATGGGATTTGTGAGAAGATCCAAACTGCAAAGTGTCTTCTGCAGGACAATTGAGACCTGTTGTTTGGCTCCAGGCCAATGATTCTGAGCAGGGTTCTAAGGATGCATGGCTGGGTAGCCCACCTCGCATTCCAATTGTCTGTTGACACAAGACAGGTTAGATCTGCTGGATCTGGGGGAGCAACCGAGGAGGCTGAGTTGAAATGGACTCTCCTATGGATGGGTCCTAATGTGCTTTTGTGTCTATGGAGACCTTGGAATGAAGTGGTGCCACTGGGGCCCTGAAGGGTTCTCCTAAACAGAGGCTTTGACACAGCTCCAACGTGCAAGTTTCCCATGGGTAGATGAGATGTTTTCTGATGGGTGAGTCAAGAAACAGCCATATGCTGGTTTTGAAATCCAGGCCTCTGAGGAGAGATGCCTGGAAACCAAAGCAATGGATATGATTAGTGCCTAGGGGCCTGTTCTTTCCTTTTTATCTCTGGGGACATCTGTCTATGGGTCTGAGTACAGGTAGGTGCTCAGATGGGCTCAGATTACCCCTGTTTTACCTGGAAGCCACCACTAATGAGATGGATCAGGGACTTTGGAGGTTTATCCTTTTAGAAGGGATGTGTCCATTGGAATGGGCACACACAATTCCCTTGGAGATGGCAAGTACAGTCCTCAGGTTTGGCTCCAGGGGCCTGAGCCTGTAGGTTGTGTAGGCCAGGGCTGTTTGGACAGTTGTCTGAAAACACAAACTTGGCTTATGTTTCAGGTAATAGGTATGGCAGGACTTATCTACAGACCATGAGGAGAACTTTTCGGAATTTGAGAAAAGGACGAGTGTGAGGCTCTTGCTCAAGTTTTTGTCTCTGGATATCGTGTCACTCATGGTCGTGAAATTTTTGGGTGACTTCATGGGAAATGGACGAGTCTTACTCCCTGGTGGTTTGGCCCAGTTCAAAGCGTTTGGGGTCACTCTGTGGGATGGAAGAAGTCCGTTTTGTTTTTTTTTTTTTTTGATGTTGTTTTCTTTTTAACCTCAGGTGTCCCACCAAATGAGGGATTCCAGAGTAGAGCCCTGGGGGGGGTGTGATTGGACAATCCGAAATCTGGTTAAAAATTGGGGCCTAGGGACATATCAAGCCCCTTAAGACATCTAATGGTCCAGTCACTGAGAGGACTTACTAGAGGACAGGACTCATGCTGAGGGTCACAATGCGTGTTTATGCCCTTGTCGCACTCAAGAATGGGCGTGGCCTCAGGGTGAATGCTAGTTTCTCCTACACTGAAGGTTGGACAACGTGCCAACCACATGGTTTCTCAACATGGGTAAGGAGGTGTTCTAATTTCTGCATCAAACTCACCCCTGGGCAGTGATTGGAGATAATGTCTCGTTTCTGAGACCTGAAAACTGAGGTAGGGAAAAGATGATGTCCTAAGGCCATGGCGGGTCTTATGTGCTCAGTGTGCGGTCTGCTTTCCGGGTGTTGTTCAGGAGGTCCGGGCTCAGGTTGTGTCTGACAGTGCATTAGTGCCCAGGTTAGACTATATAATTTGGGTGAAGTCGAGTGCTGTGGAGGTTTATCCTCATTGAAGGTGCCTGGGCAGCTCATGAGGCAATAATTTTTTTCTAGAGGGCAGGCAGAGTGCTGATTTGTGGGTCCGGAATTGCCAAACTTGAGGGCTTCGGGGCCATGAGTTGAGGACGGAAGTCTGAGAAGAAAAGCTAGACTTGGGTATCAGGGCGAGGGCACGGCAGGTACCCCCTGCCGATCTGAACCAATAATCATGCATCTGAAGTCAGGGCGAGGATCAGACGTTGGATCAGGTTGGAGTTTCCGTGCATGACGGCCGCTTCATGAAGGGAGCGGAATCTCGAGGCCATTGAGGTTTTCCCACGTTGGGAGTTGTGGGATGCCCCCTTCAAGGATTCCTTCTGCGAGACAATTGAGACCTGTTGGACAGCTCCAGGACATCCCATATGGAATGATTCCAGAGCACCGTTCGCGGATGGATGCCTGGGAAGCACGCCTCGCATTCCAATTGTCTCCTAGCAACAAGACAGTTTAGATCTGATGGCTCTGCGGGTGCAACCGGGGTGGCAGAGTTGAAATGGACTTTCCTGATGATGGGTCCTAATGTGTTTTTGTGTCCATGAGAGCCTTGGAATGGGGCGGTGGCACCGGGACCCTGAAGTACTCTCCTATGCTTTGGACATGGCTCCCATGCACAGGTTTCCTTGTGGAGACGAGATGAGTTCTGCTGGGTGCCTCAGCAAAACCCCTATGCTCGTATTGGAATCAGGCTTTTGAGGAGACATGCCTGTAAACCAAGGCAATGGATCCTATTATGGCCTAGGGTCCTGTCTGGTTCAATCTTCTCCTCTGGGGACATCCATTTATGGTATGAGTGGAGGTAGATTATCAGCTGGTGTCAGACAGCCCTTGTTTGTTCCGGGCGACCTACACGATTGGGATGGCCTCAGGGACTTTGGAGGTTTCTCCTAATTTGTACGATTTTGGACAATAGAATGGGCAGAATTCCCATGGATTGGTAGGCTCAGTCCTAATGTGTGGCTCCAGGGGCCCCAGCCTGGAGGGTGTGTGGCCCTGGACTTTGAGGACAGAAGTCTGAAAACACAAACTCAGCTTAGGTTTGGGGACGTAGGTATGGCAGGCCCGATCTACAAACCATGAGAAGAACTCTTCAGGTTATGAAGAAAGTGCGAGTCTGAGGCGCTTGCTCAGGTTTTTGTCTCTGGATTTTGTATCAGCGATGGCACAATCTACAGACCTGAATTGAGATCTCGTGCAACTGAAGTCACGGCGCAGATCAGACGATCGCTCAAGTTGGTGTTTCTGTCCCTGATGGACCTTTCACGAAGGGTGGCATCACGAGGCCAAAGGGGTTTTCCCACGATGGGATTTGTGAGAAGCTCCAAACTGCAAAGTGTCTTCTGCAGGACAATTGAGACCTGTTGTTTGGCTCCAGGCCAATGATTCTGAGCAGGGTTCTAAGGATGCATGGCTGGGTAGCCCACCTCGCATTCCAATTGTCTCCTAGAAACAAGACAGGTTAGATCTGCTGGATCTGGGGGAGCAACCGAGGAGGCTGAGTTGAAATGGACTCTCCTATGGATGGGTCCTAATGTGCTTTTGTGTCGATGGAGACCTTGGAATAAAGCGGTGGCACTGGGGCCCTGAAGTGTTCTCCTAAACAGAGGCTTTGACACAGCTCCAACGTGCAAGTTTCCCATGGGTAGATGAGATGTTTTGTGATGGGTGAGTCAAGAAACAGCCATATGCTGGTTTTGAAATCCAGGCCTCTGAGGAGAGATGCCTGGAAACTAAAGCAATGGATATGATTAGTGCCTAGGGGCCTGTTCTTTCCTTTTTACCTCTGGGGACATCTGTCTATGGGTCTGAGTACAGGTAGGTGCTCAGATGGGCTCAGATTGCCCCTGTTTTACCTGGGAAGCCACCCCTAATGAGATGGATCAGGGACTTTGGAGGTTTATCCTTTTAGAAGGGATGTGGCCATTGGAATGGGCACACACAATTCCCTTGGAGAGGGCAAGTACAGTCCTCAGGTTTGGCTCCAGGGGCCTGAGCCTGTAGGTTGTGTAGGCCAGGGCTGTTTGGACAGTTGTCTGAAAACACAAACTTGGCTTATGTTTCAGGTCATAGGTTGGCAGGACTTATCTACAGACCATGAGGAGAATTTTCGGGATTTGAGAAAAGTGCGAGTGTGAGGCTCTTGCTCAAGTTTTTGTCTCTGGATATCGTGTCACTCATGGTCGTGAAATTTCTGGGTGACTTCATGGGAAATGGACGAGTCTTACTCCCTGGTGGTTTGGCCCAGTCCAAAGCTTTTGGGGTCACTCTGTGGGATGGAAGAAGTCCGTTTTTTTTTTTTTGATGTTGTTTTCTTTTTAACCTCAGGTGTCCCACCAAATGATGGATTCCAGAGTAGAGCCCTGGGGGGGTGGTGATTGGACAACCCGAAATCTGGTTAAAAATTGAGGCCTAGGGACATATCAAGCCCATTATGACATCTAATGGTCCAGTCACTGAGAGGACTTACTAGAGGACAGGACTCATGTTGAGAGTCACAATGCGTGTTTATGCCCTTGTCGCACTCAAGAATGGGCGGGGCCTCAGGGTGAATGCTGGTTTCTCCTACACTGAACGTTGGACAACGTGCCAACCACAAGGTTTCTTACCATGGGTAAGGGGGTGTTCTGATTTCTGCATCACTCTCACCCCTGGGCAGTGATTGGAGATAAAGTCTCTGTTCTGAGGCCTGAAAACTGAGGTAGGGAAAAGATGATGACCTAAGGCCATGGCCGGTCTTATGTGCTCAGTGTGCGGTCTGCTTTCCGGGTGTTGGTCAAGAGGTCCGGGCTCAGGTTGTGTCCGACAGTGCATTAGTGCCCAGGTTAGACTGTATAATTTGGGTGAAGTCGAGTGCTGTGGAGGTTTATCCTCATTGAAGGTGCCTGGGCAGCTCATGAGGCAATAATTTTTTTCTAGAGGGCAGGCAGAGTGCTGCATTGTGGGTCCGGAATTGCCAAACTTGAGGGCTTCGGGGTCAGGAGTGTAAGGACGGAAGTCTGAGAAGACAAGCTAGACTTGGGTTTCAGGGCGAGGGCACGGCAGGTACCCCCTGCAGATCTGAACCAATACTCATGCATCTGAAGTCAGGGCGAGGATCAGACGTTGGCTCAGGTTGGAGTTTCCGTGCATGACGGCCGCTTCATGAAGGGAGCGGAATCTCGAGGCCATTGAGGTTTTCCCACGTTGGGAGTTGTGGGCTGCCCCCTACAAAGATTCCTTCTGCGGGACAATTGAGACCTGTTGGACAGCTTCAGGACATTCCATATGGAATGACTCCAGAGCACCGTTCGAGGATGGATGCCTGGGAGGCCAGCCTCGCATTCCAATTGTCTCCTAGCAACAAGACAGTTTAGATCTGATGGTTCTGCGGGAGCAACCGGGGTGGCTGAGTTGAAATGGACTTTCCTGAGGATGGGTCCTAATGTGTTTTTGTGTCCATGAGGGCCTTGGAATGGGGCGGTGGCACCGGGACCCTGAAGTACTCTCCTATGCTTTGGACATGGCTCCCATGCACAGGTTTCCTTGTGGAGACGAGATGAGTTCTGCTGGGTGCCTCAGCAAAACCCCTATGCTCGTATTGGAATCAGGCTTTTGAGGAGACATGCCTGTAAACCAAGGCAATGGATCCTATTATGGCCTAGGGTCCTGTCTGGTTCAATCTTCTCCTCTGGGGACATCCATTTATGGTATGAGTGGAGGTAGATTATCAGCTGGTGTCAGACAGCCCTTGTTTGTTCCGGGCGACCTACACGATTGGGATGGCCTCAGGGACTTTGGAGGTTTCTCCTAATTTGTACGATTTTGGACAATAGAATGGGCAGAATTCCCATGGATTGGTAGGCTCAGTCCTAATGTGTGGCTCCAGGGGCCCCAGCCTGGAGGGTGTGTGGCCCTGGACTTTGAGGACAGAAGTCTGAAAACACAAACTCAGCTTAGGTTTGGGGACGTAGGTATGGCAGGCCCGATCTACAAACCATGAGAAGAACTCTTCAGGTTATGAAGAAAGTGCGAGTCTGAGGCGCTTGCTCAGGTTTTTGTCTCTGGATTTTGTATCAGCGATGGCACAATCTACAGACCTGAATTGAGATCTCGTGCATCTGAACTCACGGCGCAGATCAGACGATCGCTCAACTTGGTGTTTCTGTCCCTGATGGACCTTTCACGAAGGGTGGCATCACGAGGCCAAAGGGGTTTTCCCACGATGGGATTTGTGAGAAGCTCCAAACTGCAAAGTGTCTTCTGCAGGACAATTGAGACCTCTTGTTTGGCTCCAGGCCAATGATTCTGAGCAGGGTTCTAAGGATGCATGGCTGGGTAGCCCACCTCGCATTCCAATTGTCTCCTAGCAACAAGACAGTTTAGATCTGATGGCTTAGCGGGAGCAACCGGGGTGGCAGAGTTGAAATGGACTTTCCTGATGATGGGTCCTAATGTGTTTTTGTGTCCACGAGAGCCTTGGAATGGGGCATTGGCACCGGGACCCAGAAGTACTCTCCTATGCTTTGGACATGGCTCCCATGCACAGGTTTCCTTGTGGAGACGAGATGAGTTCTGCTGGGTGCCTCAGCAAAACCCCTATGCTCGTATTGGAATCAGGCTTTTGAGGAGACATGCCTGTAAACCAAGGCAATGGATCCTATTATGGCCTAGGGTCCTGTCTGGTTCAATCTTCTCCTCTGGGGACATCCATTTATGGTATGAGTGGAGGTAGATTATCAGCTGGTGTCAGACAGCCCTTGTTTGTTCCGGGCGACCTACACGATTGGGATGGCCTCAGGGACTTTGGAGGTTTCTCCTAATTTGTACGATTTTGGACAATAGAATGGGCAGAATTCCCATGGATTGGTAGGCTCAGTCCTAATGTGTGGCTCCAGGGGCCCCAGCCTGGAGGGTGTGTGGCCCTGGACTTTGAGGACAGAAGTCTGAAAACACAAACTCAGCTTAGGTTTGGGGACGTAGGTATGGCAGGCCCGATCTACAAACCATGAGAAGAACTCTTCAGGTTATGAAGAAAGTGCGAGTCTGAGGCGCTTGCTCAGGTTTTTGTCTCTGGATTTTGTATCAGCGATGGCACAATCTACAGACCTGAATTGAGATCTCGTGCATCTGAAGTCACGGCGCAGATCAGACGATCGCTCAAGTTGGTGTTTCTGTCCCTGATGGACCTTTCACGAAGGGTGGCATCACGAGG
Organism: Mustela nivalis; assembly: GCF_964662115.1. Classification (NCBI taxonomy): domain Eukaryota; kingdom Metazoa; phylum Chordata; class Mammalia; order Carnivora; family Mustelidae; genus Mustela; species Mustela nivalis. The sequence goes on along the minus strand of NW_028136284.1, from coordinate 782,822 downwards.
CCAAAGGGGTTTTCCCACGATGGGATTTGTGAGAAGCTCCAAACTGCAAAGTGTCTTCTGCAGGACAATTGAGACCTGTTGTTTGGCTCCAGGCCAATGATTCTGAGCAGGGTTCTAAGGATGCATGGCTGGGTAGCCCACCTCGCATTCCAATTGTCTCCTAGAAACAAGACAGGTTAGATCTGCTGGATCTGGGGGAGCAACCGAGGAGGCTGAGTTGAAATGGACTCTCCTATGGATGGGTCCTAATGTGCTTTTGTGTCGATGGAGACCTTGGAATAAAGCGGTGGCACTGGGGCCCTGAAGTGTTCTCCTAAACAGAGGCTTTGACACAGCTCCAACGTGCAAGTTTCCCATGGGTAGATGAGATGTTTTCTGATGGGTGAGTCAAGAAACAGCCATATGCTGGTTTTGAAATCCAGGCCTCTGAGGAGAGATGCCTGGAAACCAAAGCAATGGATATGATTAGTGCCTAGGGGCCTGTTCTTTCCTTTTTATCTCTGGGGAAATCTGTCTATGGGTCTGAGTACAGGTAGGTGCTCAGATGGGCTCAGATTACCCCTGTTTTACCTGGAAGCCACCACTAATGAGATGGATCAGGGACTTTGGAGGTTTATCCTTTTAGAAGGGATGTGTCCATTGGAATGGGCACACACAATTCCCTTGGAGATGGCAAGTACAGTCCTCAGGTTTGGCTCCAGGGGCCTGAGCCTGTAGGTTGTGTAGGCCAGGGCTGTTTGGACAGTTGTCTGAAAACACAAACTTGGCTTATGTTTCAGGTAATAGGTATGGCAGGACTTATCTACAGACCATGAGGAGAACTTTTTGGAATTTGAGAAAAGGACGAGTGTGAGGCTCTTGCTCAAGTTTTTGTCTCTGGATATCGTGTCACTCATGGTCGTGAAATTTTTGGGTGACTTCATGGGAAATGGACGAGTCTTACTCCCTGGTGGTTTGGCCCAGTTCAAAGCGTTTGGGGTCACTCTGTGGGATGGAAGAAGTCCGTTTTGTTTTTTTTTTTTTTGATGTTGTTTTCTTTTTAACCTCAGGTGTCCCACCAAATGAGGGATTCCAGAGTAGAGCCCTGGGGGGGGTGTGATTGGACAATCCGAAATCTGGTTAAAAATTGGGGCCTAGGGACATATCAAGCCCCTTAAGACATCTAATGGTCCAGTCACTGAGAGGACTTACTAGAGGACAGGACTCATGCTGAGGGTCACAATGCGTGTTTATGCCCTTGTCGCACTCAAGAATGGGCGTGGCCTCAGGGTGAATGCTAGTTTCTCCTACACTGAAGGTTGGACAACGTGCCAACCACATGGTTTCTCAACATGGGTAAGGAGGTGTTCTAATTTCTGCATCAAACTCACCCCTGGGCAGTGATTGGAGATAATGTCTCGGTTCTGAGGCCTGAAAACTGAGGTAGGGAAAAGATGATGACCTAAGGCCATGGCGGGTCTTATGTGCTCAGTGTGCGGTCTGCTTTCCGGGTGTTGTTCAGGAGGTCCGGGCTCAGGTTGTGTCTGACAGTGCATTAGTGCCCAGGTTAGACTATATAATTTGGGTGAAGTCGAGTGCTGTGGAGGTTTATCCTCATTGAAGGTGCCTGGGCAGCTCATGAGGCAATAATTTTTTTCTAGAGGGCAGGCAGAGTGCTGATTTGTGGGTCCGGAATTGCCAAACTTGAGGGCTTCGGGGCCATGAGTTGAGGACGGAAGTCTGAGAAGAAAAGCTAGACTTGGGTTTCAGGGCGAGGGCACGGCAGGTACCCCCTGCCGATCTGAACCAATAATCATGCATCTGAAGTCAGGGCGAGGATCAGACGTTGGATCAGGTTGGAGTTTCCGTGCATGACGGCCGCTTCATGAAGGGAGCGGAATCTCGAGGCCATTGAGGTTTTCCCACGTTGGGAGTTGTGGGATGCCCCCTTCAAGGATTCCTTCTGCGAGACAATTGAGACCTGTTGGACAGCTCCAGGACATCCCATATGGAATGATTCCAGAGCACCGTTCGCGGATGGATGCCTGGGAAGCACGCCTCGCATTCCAATTGTCTCCTAGCAACAAGACAGTTTAGATCTGATGGCTCTGCGGGTGCAACCGGGGTGGCAGAGTTGAAATGGACTTTCCTGATGATGGGTCCTAATGTGTTTTTGTGTCCATGAGAGCCTTGGAATGGGGCGGTGGCACCGGGACCCTGAAGTACTCTCCTATGCTTTGGACATGGCTCCCATGCACAGGTTTCCTTGTGGAGACGAGATGAGTTCTGCTGGGTGCCTCAGCAAAACCCCTATGCTCGTATTGGAATCAGGCTTTTGAGGAGACATGCCTGTAAACCAAGGCAATGGATCCTATTATGGCCTAGGGTCCTGTCTGGTTCAATCTTCTCCTCTGGGGACATCCATTTATGGTATGAGTGGAGGTAGATTATCAGCTGGTGTCAGACAGCCCTTGTTTGTTCCGGGCGACCTACACGATTGGGATGGCCTCAGGGACTTTGGAGGTTTCTCCTAATTTGTACGATTTTGGACAATAGAATGGGCAGAATTCCCATGGATTGGTAGGCTCAGTCCTAATGTGTGGCTCCAGGGGCCCCAGCCTGGAGGGTGTGTGGCCCTGGACTTTGAGGACAGAAGTCTGAAAACACAAACTCAGCTTAGGTTTGGGGACGTAGGTATGGCAGGCCCGATCTACAAACCATGAGAAGAACTCTTCAGGTTATGAAGAAAGTGCGAGTCTGAGGCGCTTGCTCAGGTTTTTGTCTCTGGATTTTGTATCAGCGATGGCACAATCTACAGACCTGAATTGAGATCTCGTGCAACTGAAGTCACGGCGCAGATCAGACGATCGCTCAAGTTGGTGTTTCTGTCCCTGATGGACCTTTCACGAAGGGTGGCATCACGAGGCCAAAGGGGTTTTCCCACGATGGGTTTTGTGAGAAGCTCCAAACTGCAAAGTGTCTTCTGCAGGACAATTGAGACCTGTTGTTTGGCTCCAGGCCAATGATTCTGAGCAGGGTTCTAAGGATGCATGGCTGGGTAGCCCACCTCGCATTCCAATTGTCTCCTAGAAACAAGACAGGTTAGATCTGCTGGATCTGGGGGAGCAACCGAGGAGGCTGAGTTGAAATGGACTCTCCTATGGATGGGTCCTAATGTGCTTTTGTGTCGATGGAGACCTTGGAATAAAGCGGTGGCACTGGGGCCCTGAAGTGTTCTCCTAAACAGAGGCTTTGACACAGCTCCAACGTGCAAGTTTCCCATGGGTAGATGAGATGTTTTGTGATGGGTGAGTCAAGAAACAGCCATATGCTGGTTTTGAAATCCAGGCCTCTGAGGAGAGATGCCTGGAAACTAAAGCAATGGATATGATTAGTGCCTAGGGGCCTGTTCTTTCCTTTTTACCTCTGGGGACATCTGTCTATGGGTCTGAGTACAGGTAGGTGCTCAGATGGGCTCAGATTGCCCCTGTTTTACCTGGGAAGCCACCACTAATGAGATGGATCAGGGACTTTGGAGGTTTATCCTTTTAGAAGGGATGTGGCCATTGGAATGGGCACACACAATTCCCTTGGAGAGGGCAAGTACAGTCCTCAGGTTTGGCTCCAGGGGCCTGAGCCTGTAGGTTGTGTAGGCCAGGGCTGTTTGGACAGTTGTCTGAAAACACAAACTTGGCTTATGTTTCAGGTCATAGGTTGGCAGGACTTATCTACAGACCATGAGGAGAATTTTCGGGATTTGAGAAAAGTGCGAGTGTGAGGCTCTTGCTCAAGTTTTTGTCTCTGGATATCGTGTCACTCATGGTCGTGAAATTTCTGGGTGACTTCATGGGAAATGGACGAGTCTTACTCCCTGGTGGTTTGGCCCAGTCCAAAGCTTTTGGGGTCACTCTGTGGGATGGAAGAAGTCCGTTTTTTTTTTTTTTGATGTTGTTTTCTTTTTAACCTCAGGTGTCCCACCAAATGATGGATTCCAGAGTAGAGCCCTGGGGGGGTGGTGATTGGACAACCCGAAATCTGGTTAAAAATTGAGGCCTAGGGACATATCAAGCCCATTATGACATCTAATGGTCCAGTCACTGAGAGGACTTACTAGAGGACAGGACTCATGTTGAGAGTCACAATGCGTGTTTATGCCCTTGTCGCACTCAAGAATGGGCGGGGCCTCAGGGTGAATGCTGGTTTCTCCTACACTGAACGTTGGACAACGTGCCAACCACAAGGTTTCTTACCATGGGTAAGGGGGTGTTCTGATTTCTGCATCACTCTCACCCCTGGGCAGTGATTGGAGATAAAGTCTCTGTTCTGAGGCCTGAAAACTGAGGTAGGGAAAAGATGATGACCTAAGGCCATGGCCGGTCTTATGTGCTCAGTGTGCGGTCTGCTTTCCGGGTGTTGGTCAAGAGGTCCGGGCTCAGGTTGTGTCCGACAGTGCATTAGTGCCCAGGTTAGACTGTATAATTTGGGTGAAGTCGAGTGCTGTGGAGGTTTATCCTCATTGAAGGTGCCTGGGCAGCTCATGAGGCAATAATTTTTTTCTAGAGGGCAGGCAGAGTGCTGCATTGTGGGTCCGGAATTGCCAAACTTGAGGGCTTCGGGGTCAGGAGTGTAAGGACGGAAGTCTGAGAAGACAAGCTAGACTTGGGTTTCAGGGCGAGGGCACGGCAGGTACCCCCTGCAGATCTGAACCAATACTCATGCATCTGAAGTCAGGGCGAGGATCAGACGTTGGCTCAGGTTGGAGTTTCCGTGCATGACGGCCGCTTCATGAAGGGAGCGGAATCTCGAGGCCATTGAGGTTTTCCCACGTTGGGAGTTGTGGGATGCCCCCTACAAAGATTCCTTCTGCGGGACAATTGAGACCTGTTGGACAGCTTCAGGACATTCCATATGGAATGACTCCAGAGCACCGTTCGAGGATGGATGCCTGGGAGGCCAGCCTCGCATTCCAATTGTCTCCTAGCAACAAGACAGTTTAGATCTGATGGTTCTGCGGGAGCAACCGGGGTGGCTGAGTTGAAATGGACTTTCCTGAGGATGGGTCCTAATGTGTTTTTGTGTCCATGAGGGCCTTGGAATGGGGCGGTGGCACCGGGACCCTGAAGTACTCTCCTATGCTTTGGACATGGCTCCCATGCACAGGTTTCCTTGTGGAGACGAGATGAGTTCTGCTGGGTGCCTCAGCAAAACCCCTATGCTCGTATTGGAATCAGGCTTTTGAGGAGACATGCCTGTAAACCAAGGCAATGGATCCTATTATGGCCTAGGGTCCTGTCTGGTTCAATCTTCTCCTCTGGGGACATCCATTTATGGTATGAGTGGAGGTAGATTATCAGCTGGTGTCAGACAGCCCTTGTTTGTTCCGGGCGACCTACACGATTGGGATGGCCTCAGGGACTTTGGAGGTTTCTCCTAATTTGTACGATTTTGGACAATAGAATGGGCAGAATTCCCATGGATTGGTAGGCTCAGTCCTAATGTGTGGCTCCAGGGGCCCCAGCCTGGAGGGTGTGTGGCCCTGGACTTTGAGGACAGAAGTCTGAAAACACAAACTCAGCTTAGGTTTGGGGACGTAGGTATGGCAGGCCCGATCTACAAACCATGAGAAGAACTCTTCAGGTTATGAAGAAAGTGCGAGTCTGAGGCGCTTGCTCAGGTTTTTGTCTCTGGATTTTGTATCAGCGATGGCACAATCTACAGACCTGAATTGAGATCTCGTGCATCTGAACTCACGGCGCAGATCAGACGATCGCTCAACTTGGTGTTTCTGTCCCTGATGGACATTTCACGAAGGGTGGCATCACGAGGCCAAAGGGGTTTTCCCACGATGGGATTTGTGAGAAGCTCCAAACTGCAAAGTGTCTTCTGCAGGACAATTGAGACCTCTTGTTTGGCTCCAGGCCAATGATTCTGAGCAGGGTTCTAAGGATGCATGGCTGGGTAGCCCACCTCGCATTCCAATTGTCTCCTAGCAACAAGACAGTTTAGATCTGATGGCTTAGCGGGAGCAACCGGGGTGGCAGAGTTGAAATGGACTTTCCTGATGATGGGTCCTAATGTGTTTTTGTGTCCACGAGAGCCTTGGAATGGGGCATTGACACCGGGACCCAGAAGTACTCTCCTATGCTTTGGACATGGCTCCCATGCACAGGTTTCCTTGTGGAGACGAGATGAGTTCTGCTGGGTGCCTCAGCAAAACCCCTATGCTCGTATTGGAATCAGGCTTTTGAGGAGACATGCCTGTAAACCAAGGCAATGGATCCTATTATGGCCTAGGGTCCTGTCTGGTTCAATCTTCTCCTCTGGGGACATCCATTTATGGTATGAGTGGAGGTAGATTATCAGCTGGTGTCAGACAGCCCTTGTTTGTTCCGGGCGACCTACACGATTGGGATGGCCTCAGGGACTTTGGAGGTTTCTCCTAATTTGTACGATTTTGGACAATAGAATGGGCAGAATTCCCATGGATTGGTAGGCTCAGTCCTAATGTGTGGCTCCAGGGGCCCCAGCCTGGAGGGTGTGTGGCCCTGGACTTTGAGGACAGAAGTCTGAAAACACAAACTCAGCTTAGGTTTGGGGACGTAGGTATGGCAGGCCCGATCTACAAACCATGAGAAGAACTCTTCAGGTTATGAAGAAAGTGCGAGTCTGAGGCGCTTGCTCAGGTTTTTGTCTCTGGATTTTGTATCAGCGATGGCACAATCTACAGACCTGAATTGAGATCTCGTGCATCTGAACTCACGGCGCAGATCAGACGATCGCTCAAGTTGGTGTTTCTGTCCCTGATGGGCCTTTCACGAAGGGTGGCATCACGAGGCCAAAGGGGTTTTCCCACGATGGGATTTGTGAGAAGCTCCAAACTGCAAAGTGTCTTCTGCAGGACAATAGAGACCTCTTGTTTGGCTCCAGGCCAATGATTCTGAGCAGGGTTCTAAGGATGCATGGCTGGGTAGCCCACCTCGCATTCCAATTGTCTCCTAGAAACAAGACAGGTTAGATCTGCTGGATCTGGGGGAGCAACCGAGGAGGCTGAGTTGAAATGGACTCTCCTATGGATGGGTCCTAATGTGCTTTTGTGTCGATGGAGACCTTGGAATAAAGCGGTGGCACTGGGGCCCTGAAGTGTTCTCCTAAACAGAGGCTTTGACACAGCTCCAACGTGCAAGTTTCCCATGGGTAGATGAGATGTTTTGTGATGGGTGAGTCAAGAAACAGCCATATGCTGGTTTTGAAATCCAGGCCTCTGAGGAGAGATGCCTGGAAACTAAAGCAATGGATATGATTAGTGCCTAGGGGCCTGTTCTTTCCTTTTTACCTCTGGGGACATCTGTCTATGGGTCTGAGTACAGGTAGGTGCTCAGATGGGCTCAGATTGCCCCTGTTTTACCTGGGAAGCCACCACTAATGAGATGGATCAGGGACTTTGGAGGTTTATCCTTTTAGAAGGGATGTGGCCATTGGAATGGGCACACACAATTCCCTTGGAGAGGGCAAGTACAGTCCTCAGGTTTGGCTCCAGGGGCCTGAGCCTGTAGGTTGTGTAGGCCAGGGCTGTTTGGACAGTTGTCTGAAAACACAAACTTGGCTTATGTTTCAGGTCATAGGTTGGCAGGACTTATCTACAGACCATGAGGAGAATTTTCGGGATTTGAGAAAAGTGCGAGTGTGAGGCTCTTGCTCAAGTTTTTGTCTCTGGATATCGTGTCACACATGGTCGTGAAATTTCTGGGTGACTTCATGGGAAATGGACGAGTCTTACTCCCTGGTGGTTTGGCCCAGTCCAAAGCTTTTGGGGTCACTCTGTGGGATGGAAGAAGTCCGTTTTTTTTTTGATGTTGTTTTCTTTTTAACCTCAGGTGTCCCACCAAATGAGGGATTCCAGAGTAGAGCCCTGGGGGGGTGGTGATTGGACAATCCGAAATCTGGTTAAAAATTGAGGCCTAGGGACATATCAAGCCCATTATGACATCTAATGGTCCAGTCACTGAGAGGACTTACTAGAGGACAGGACTCATGTTGAGAGTCACAATGCGTGTTTATGCCCTTGTCGCACTCAAGAATGGGCGGGGCCTCAGGGTGAATGCTGGTTTCTCCTACACTGAACGTTGGACAACGTGCCAACCACAAGGTTTCTTACCATGGGTAAGGGGGTGTTCTGATTTCTGCATCACACTCACCCCTGGGCAGTGATTGGAGATAAAGTCTCTGTTCTGAGGCCTGAAAACTGAGGTAGGGAAAAGATGATGACCTAAGGCCATGGCCAGTCTTATGTGCTCAGTGTGCGGTCTGCTTTCCGGGTGTTGGTCAAGAGGTCCGGGCTCAGGTTGTGTCCGACAGTGCATTAGTGCCCAGGTTAGACTGTATAATTTGGGTGAAGTCGAGTGCTGTGGAGGTTTATCCTCATTGAAGGTGCCTGGGCAGCTCATGAGGCAATAATTTTTTTCTAGAGGGCAGGCAGAGTGCTGCATTGTGAGTCCGGAATTGCCAAACTTGAGGGCTTCGGGGTCAGGAGTGTAAGGACGGAAGTCTGAGAAGACAAGCTAGACTTGGGTTTCAGGGCGAGGGCACGGCAGGTACCCCCTGCAGATCTGAACCAATACTCATGCATCTGAAGTCAGGGCGAGGATCAGACGTTGGCTCAGGTTGGAGTTTCCGTGCATGACGGCCGCTTCATGAAGGGAGCGGAATCTCGAGGCCATTGAGGTTATCCCACGTTGGGAGTTGTGGGATGCCCCCTACAAAGATTCCTTCTGCGGGACAATTGAGACCTGTTGGACAGCTTCAGGACATTCCATATGGAATGACTCCAGAGCACCGTTCGAGGATGGATGCCTGGGAGGCCAGCCTCGCATTCCAATTGTCTCCTAGCAACAAGACAGTTTAGATCTGACGGTTCTGCGGGAGGAACCGGGGTGGCTGAGTTGAAATGGACTTTCCTGAGGATGGGTCCTAATGTGTTTTTGTGTCCATGAGGGCCTTGGAATGGGGCGGTGGCACCGGGACCCTGAAGTACTCTCCTATGCTTTGGACATGGCTCCCATGCACAGGTTTCCTTGTGGAGACGAGATGAGTTCTGCTGGGTGCCTCAGCAAAACCCCTATGCTCGTATTGGAATCAGGCTTTTGAGGAGACATGCCTGTAAACCAAGGCAATGGATCCTATTATGGCCTAGGGTCCTGTCTGGTTCAATCTTCTCCTCTGGGGACATCCATTTATGGTATGAGTGGAGGTAGATTATCAGCTGGTGTCAGACAGCCCTTGTTTGTTCCGGGAGACCTACACGATTGGGATGGCCTCAGGGACTTTGGAGGTTTCTCCTAATTTGTACGATTTTGGACAATAGAATGGGCAGAATTCCCATGGATTGGTAGGCTCAGTCCTAATGTGTGGCTCCAGGGGCCCCAGCCTGGAGGGTGTGTGGCCCTGGACATTGAGGACAGAAGTCTGAAAACACAAACTCAGCTTAGGTTTGGGGACGTAGGTATGGCAGGCCCGATCTACAAACCATGAGAAGAACTCTTCAGGTTATGAAGAAAGTGCGAGTCTGAGGCGCTTGCTCAGGTTTTTGTCTCTGGATTTTGTATCAGCGATGGCACAATCTACAGACCTGAATTGAGATCTCGTGCATCTGAAGTCACGGCGCAGATCAGACGATCGCTCAAGTTGGTGTTTCTGTCCCTGATGGACCTTTCACGAAGGGTGGCATCACGAGGCCAAAGGGGTTTTCCCACGATGGGATTTGTGAGAAGCTCCAAACTGCAAAGTGTCTTCTGCAGGACAATTGAGACCTGTTGTTTGGCTCCAGGCCAATGATTCTGAGCAGGGTTCTAAGGATGCATGGCTGGGTAGCCCACCTCGCATTCCAATTGTCTCCTAGAAACAAGACAGGTTAGATCTGCTGGATCTGGGGGAGCAACCGAGGAGGCTGAGTTGAAATGGACTCTCCTATGGATGGGTCCTAATGTGCTTTTGTGTCGATGGAGACCTTGGAATAAAGCGGTGGCACTGGGGCCCTGAAGTGTTCTCCTAAACAGAGGCTTTGTCACAGCTCCAACGTGCAAGTTTCCCATGGGTAGATGAGATGTTTTGTGATGGGTGAGTCAAGAAACAGCCATATGCTGGTTTTGAAATCCAGGCCTCTGAGGAGAGATGCCTGGAAACTAAAGCAATGGATATGATTAGTGCCTAGGGGCCTGTTCTTTCCTTTTTACCTCTGGGGACATCTGTCTATGGGTCTGAGTACAGGTAGGTGCTCAGATGGGCTCAGATTGCCCCTGTTTTACCTGGGAAGCCACCACTAATGAGATGGATCAGGGACTTTGGAGGTTTATCCTTTTAGAAGGGATGTGGCCATTGGAATGGGCACACACAATTCCCTTGGAGAGGGCAAGTACAGTCCTCAGGTTTGGCTCCAGGGGCCTGAGCCTGTAGGTTGTGTAGGCCAGGGCTGTTTGGACAGTTGTCTGAAAACACAAACTTGGCTTATGTTTCAGGTCATAGGTTGGCAGGACTTATCTACAGACCATGAGGAGAATTTTCGGGATTTGAGAAAAGTGCGAGTGTGAGGCTCTTGCTCAAGTTTTTGTCTCTGGATATCGTGTCACTCATGGTCGTGAAATTTCTGGGTGACTTCATGGGAAATGGACGAGTCTTACTCCCTGGTGGTTTGGCCCAGTCCAAAGCTTTTGGGGTCACTCTGTGGGATGGAAGAAGTCCGTTTTTTTTTTTTTTGATGTTGTTTTCTTTTTAACCTCAGGTGTCCCACCAAATGATGGATTCCAGAGTAGAGCCCTGGGGGGGTGGTGATTGGACAATCCGAAATCTGGTTAAAAATTGAGGCCTAGGGACATATCAAGCCCATTATGACATCTAATGGTCCAGTCACTGAGAGGACTTACTAGAGGACAGGACTCATGTTGAGAGTCACAATGCGTGTTTATGCCCTTGTCGCACTCAAGAATGGGCGGGGCCTCAGGGTGAATGCTGGTTTCTCCTACACTGAACGTTGGACAACGTGCCAACCACAAGGTTTCTTACCATGGGTAAGGGGGTGTTCTGATTTCTGCATCACACTCACCCCTGGGCAGTGATTGGAGATAAAGTCTCTGTTCTGAGGCCTGAAAACTGAGGTAGGGAAAAGATGATGACCTAAGGCCATGGCCGGTCTTATGTGCTCAGTGTGCGGTCTGCTTTCCGGGTGTTGGTCAAGAGGTCCGGGCTCAGGTTGTGTCCGACAGTGCATTAGTGCCCAGGTTAGACTGTATAATTTGGGTGAAGTCGAGTGCTGTGGAGGTTTATCCTCATTGAAGGTGCCTGGGCAGCTCATGAGGCAATAATTTTTTTCTAGAGGGCAGGCAGAGTGCTGCATTGTGGGTCCGGAATTGCCAAACTTGAGGGCTTCGGGGTCAGGAGTGTAAGGACGGAAGTCTGAGAAGACAAGCTAGACTTGGGATTCAGGGCGAGGGCACGGCAGGTACCCCCTGCAGATCTGAACCAATACTCATGCATCTGAAGTCAGGGCGAGGATCAGACGTTGGCTCAGGTTGGAGTTTCCGTGCATGACGGCCGCTTCATGAAGGGAGCGGAATCTCGAGGCCATTGAGTTTTTCCCACGTTGGGAGTTGTGGGATGCCCCCTACAAAGATTCCTTCTGCGGGACAATTGAGACCTGTTGGACAGCTTCAGGACATTCCATATGGAATGACTCCAGAGCACCGTTCGAGGATGGATGCCTGGGAGGCCAGCCTCGCATTCCAATTGTCTCCTAGCAACAAGACAGTTTAGATCTGATGGTTCTGCGGGAGCAACCGGGGTGGCTGAGTTGAAATGGACTTTCCTGAGGATGGGTCCTAATGTGTTTTTGTGTCCATGAGGGCCTTGGAATGGGGCGGTGGCACCGGGACCCTGAAGTACTCTCCTATGCTTTGGACATGGCTCCCATGCACAGGTTTCCTTGTGGAGACGAGATGAGTTCTGCTGGGTGCCTCAGCAAAACCCCTATGCTCGTATTGGAATCAGGCTTTTGAGGAGACATGCCTGTAAACCAAGGCAATGGATCCTATTATGGCCTAGGGTCCTGTCTGGTTCAATCTTCTCCTCTGGGGACATCCATTTATGGTATGAGTGGAGGTAGATTATCAGCTGGTGTCAGACAGCCCTTGTTTGTTCCGGGCGACCTACACGATTGGGATGGCCTCAGGGACTTTGGAGGTTTCTCCTAATTTGTACGATTTTGGACAATAGAATGGGCAGAATTCCCATGGATTGGTAGGCTCAGTCCTAATGTGTGGCTCCAGGGGCCCCAGCCTGGAGGGTGTGTGGCCCTGGACTTTGAGGACAGAAGTCTGAAAACACAAACTCAGCTTAGGTTTGGGGACGTAGGTATGGCAGGCCCGATCTACAAACCATGAGAAGAACTCTTCAGGTTATGAAGAAAGTGCGAGTCTGAGGCGCTTGCTCAGGTTTTTGTCTCTGGATTTTGTATCAGCGATGGCACAATCTACAGACCTGAATTGAGATCTCGTGCATCTGAACTCACGGCGCAGATCAGACGATCGCTCAACTTGGTGTTTCTGTCCCTGATGGACCTTTCACGAAGGGTGGCATCACGAGGCCAAAGGGGTTTTCCCACGATGGGATTTGTGAGAAGCTCCAAACTGCAAAGTGTCTTCTGCAGGACAATTGAGACCTCTTGTTTGGCTCCAGGCCAATGATTCTGAGCAGGGTTCTAAGGATGCATGGCTGGGTAGCCCACCTCGCATTCCAATTGTCTCCTAGCAACAAGACAGTTTAGATCTGATGGCTTAGCGGGAGCAACCGGGGTGGCAGAGTTGAAATGGACTTTCCTGATGATGGGTCCTAATGTGTTTTTGTGTCCACGAGAGCCTTGGAATGGGGCATTGGCACCGGGACCCAGAAGTACTCTCCTATGCTTTGGACATGGCTCCCATGCACAGGTTTCCTTGTGGAGACGAGATGAGTTCTGCTGGGTGCCTCAGCAAAACCCCTATGCTCGTATTGGAATCAGGCTTTTGAGGAGACATGCCTGTAAACCAAGGCAATGGATCCTATTATGGCCTAGGGTCCTGTCTGGTTCAATCTTCTCCTCTGGGGACATCCATTTATGGTATGAGTGGAGGTAGATTATCAGCTGGTGTCAGACAGCCCTTGTTTGTTCCGGGCGACCTACACGATTGGGATGGCCTCAGGGACTTTGGAGGTTTCTCCTAATTTGTACGATTTTGGACAATAGAATGGGCAGAATTCCCATGGATTGGTAGGCTCAGTCCTAATGTGTGGCTCCAGGGGCCCCAGCCTGGAGGGTGTGTGGCCCTGGACTTTGAGGACAGAAGTCTGAAAACACAAACTCAGCTTAGGTTTGGGGACGTAGGTATGGCAGGCCCGATCTACAAACCATGAGAAGAACTCTTCAGGTTATGAAGAAAGTGCGAGTCTGAGGCGCTTGCTCAGGTTTTTGTCTCTGGATTTTGTATCAGCGATGGCACAATCTACAGACCTGAATTGAGATCTCGTGCATCTGAAGTCACAGCGCAGATCAGACGATCGCTCAAGTTGGTGTTTCTGTCCCTGATGGACCTTTCACGAAGGGTGGCATCACGAGGCCAAAGGGGTTTTCCCACGATGGGATTTGTGAGAAGCTCCAAACTGCAAAGTGTCTTCTGCAGGACAATTGAGACCTGTTGTTTGGCTCCAGGCCAATGATTCTGAGCAGGGTTCTAAGGATGCATGGCTGGGTAGCCCACCTCGCATTCCAATTGTCTCCTAGAAACAAGACAGGTTAGATCTGCTGGATCTGGGGGAGCAACCGAGGAGGCTGAGTTGAAATGGACTCTCCTATGGATGGGTCCTAATGTGCTTTTGTGTCGATGGAGACCTTGGAATAAAGCGGTGGCACTGGGGCCCTGAAGTGTTCTCCTAAACAGAGGCTTTGACACAGCTCCAACGTGCAAGTTTCCCATGGGTAGATGAGATGTTTTGTGATGGGTGAGTCAAGAAACAGCCATATGCTGGTTTTGAAATCCAGGCCTCTGAGGAGAGATGCCTGGAAACTAAAGCAATGGATATGATTAGTGCCTAGGGGCCTGTTCTTTCCTTTTTACCTCTGGGGAAATCTGTCTATGGGTCTGAGTACAGGTAGGTGCTCAGATGGGCTCAGATTGCCCCTGTTTTACCTGGGAAGCCACCACTAATGAGATGGATCAGGGACTTTGGAGGTTTATCCTTTTAGAAGGGATGTGGCCATTGGAATGGGCACACACAATTCCCTTGGAGAGGGCAAGTACAGTCCTCAGGTTTGGCTCCAGGGGCCTGAGCCTGTAGGTTGTGTAGGCCAGGGCTGTTTGGACAGTTGTCTGAAAACACAAACTTGGCTTATGTTTCAGGTCATAGGTTGGCAGGACTTATCTACAGACCATGAGGAGAATTTTCGGGATTTGAGAAAAGTGCGAGTGTGAGGCTCTTGCTCAAGTTTTTGTCTCTGGATATCGTGTCACTCATGGTCGTGAAATTTCTGTGTGACTTCATGGGAAATGGACGAGTCTTACTCCCTGGTGGTTTGGCCCAGTCCAAAGCTTTTGGGGTCACTCTGTGGGATGGAAGAAGTCCGTTATTTTTTTTTTTTTGATGTTGTTTTCTTTTTAACCTCAGGTGTCCCACCAAATGATGGATTCCAGAGTAGAGCCCTGGGGGGGTGGTGATTGGACAATCCGAAATCTGGTTAAAAATTGAGGCCTAGGGACATATCAAGCCCATTATGACATCTAATGGTCCAGTCACTGAGAGGACTTACTAGAGGACAGGACTCATGTTGAGAGTCACAATGCGTGTTTATGCCCTTGTCGCACTCAAGAATGGGCGGGGCCTCAGGGTGAATGCTGGTTTCTCCTACACTGAACGTTGGACAACGTGCCAACCACAAGGTTTCTTACCATGGGTAAGGGGGTGTTCTGATTTCTGCATCACACTCACCCCTGGGCAGTGATTGGAGATAAAGTCTCTGTTCTGAGGCCTGAAAACTGAGGTAGGGAAAAGATGATGACCTAAGGCCATGGCCGGTCTTATGTGCTCAGTGTGCGGTCTGCTTTCCGGGTGTTGGTCAAGAGGTCCGGGCTCAGGTTGTGTCCGACAGTGCATTAGTGCCCAGGTTAGACTGTATAATTTGGGTGAAGTCGAGTGCTGTGGAGGTTTATCCTCATTGAAGGTGCCTGGGCAGCTCATGAGGCAATAATTTTTTTCTAGAGGGCAGGCAGAGTGCTGCATTGTGGGTCCGGAATTGCCAAACTTGAGGGCTTCGGGGTCAGGAGTGTAAGGACGGAAGTCTGAGAAGACAAGCTAGACTTGGGTTTCAGGGCGAGGGCACGGCAGGTACCCCCTGCAGATCTGAACCAATACTCATGCATCTGAAGTCAGGGCGAGGATCAGACGTTGGCTCAGGTTGGAGTTTCCGTGCATGACGGCCGCTTCATGAAGGGAGCGGAATCTCGAGGCCATTGAGGTTTTCCCACGTTGGGAGTTGTGGGATGCCCCCTACAAAGATTCCTTCTGCGGGACAATTGAGACCTGTTGGACAGCTTCAGGACATTCCATATGGAATGACTCCAGAGCACCGTTCGAGGATGGATGCCTGGGAGGCCAGCCTCGCATTCCAATTGTCTCCTAGCAACAAGACAGTTTAGATCTGATGGTTCTGCGGGAGCAACCGGGGAGGCTGAGTTGAAATGGACTTTCCTGAGGATGGGTCCTAATGTGTTTTTGTGTCCATGAGGGCCTTGGAATGGGGCGGTGGCACCGGGACCCTGAAGTACTCTCCTATGCTTTGTACATGGCTCCCATGCACAGGTTTCATTGTGGAGACGAGATGAGTTCTGCTGGGTGCCTCAGCAAAACCCCTATGCTCGTATTGGAATCAGGCTTTTGAGGAGACATGCCTGTAAACCAAGGCAATGGATCCTATTATGGCCTAGGGTCCTGTCTGGTTCAATCTTCTCCTCTGGGGACATCCATTTATGGTATGAGTGGAGGTAGATTATCAGCTGGTGTCAGACAGCCCTTGTTTGTTCCGGGCGACCTACACGATTGGGATGGCCTCAGGGACTTTGGAGGTTTCTCCTAATTTGTACGATTTTGGACAATAGAATGGGCAGAATTCCCATGGATTGGTAGGCTCAGTCCTAATGTGTGGCTCCAGGGGCCCCAGCCTGGAGGGTGTGTGGCCCTGGACTTTGAGGACAGAAGTCTGAAAACACAAACTCAGCTTAGGTTTGGGGATGTAGGTATGGCAGGCCCGATCTACAAACCATGAGAAGAACTCTTCAGGTTATGAAGAAAGTGCGAGTCTGAGGCGCTTGCTCAGGTTTTTGTCTCTGGATTTTGTATCAGCGATGGCACAATCTACAGACCTGAATTGAGATCTCGTGCAACTGAAGTCACGGCGCAGATCAGACGATCGCTCAAGTTGGTGTTTCTGTCCCTGATGGACCTTTCACGAAGGGTGGCATCACGAGGCCAAAGGGGTTTTCCCACGATGGGATTTGTGAGAAGCTCCAAACTGCAAAGTGTCTTCTGCAGGACAATTGAGACCTCTTGTTTGGCTCCAGGCCAATGATTCTGAGCAGGGTTCTAAGGATGCATGGCTGGGTAGCCCACCTCGCATTCCAATTGTCTCCTAGCAACAAGACAGTTTAGATCTGATGGCTTAGCGGGAGCAACCGGGGTGGCAGAGTTGAAATGGACTTTCCTGATGATGGGTCCTAATGTGTTTTTGTGTCCACGAGAGCCTTGGAATGGGGCATTGGCACCGGGACCCAGAAGTACTCTCCTATGCTTTGGACATGGCTCCCATGCACAGGTTTCCTTGTGGAGACGAGATGAGTTCTGCTGGGTGCCTCAGCAAAACCCCTATGCTCGTATTGGAATCAGGCTTTTGAGGAGACATGCCTGTAAACCAAGGCAATGGATCCTATTATGGCCTAGGGTCCTGTCTGGTTCAATCTTCTCCTCTGGGGACATCCATTTATGGTATGAGTGGAGGTAGATTATCAGCTGGTGTCAGACAGCCCTTGTTTGTTCCGGGCGACCTACACGATTGGGATGGCCTCAGGGACTTTGGAGGTTTCTCCTAATTTGTACGATTTTGGACAATAGAATGGGCAGAATTCCCATGGATTGGTAGGCTCAGTCCTAATGTGTGGCTCCAGGGGCCCCAGCCTGGAGGGTGTGTGGCCCTGGACTTTGAGGACAGAAGTCTGAAAACACAAACTCAGCTTAGGTTTGGGGACGTAGGTATGGCAGGCCCGATCTACAAACCATGAGAAGAACTCTTCAGGTTATGAAGAAAGTGCGAGTCTGAGGCGCTTGCTCAGGTTTTTGTCTCTGGATTTTGTATCAGCGATGGCACAATCTACAGACCTGAATTGAGATCTCGTGCATCTGAAGTCACGGCGCAGATCAGACGATCGCTCAAGTTGGTGTTTCTGTCCCTGATGGACCTTTCACGAAGGGTGGCATCACGAGGCCAAAGGGGTTTTCCCACGATGGGATTTGTGAGAAGCTCCAAACTGCAAAGTGTCTTCTGCAGGACAATTGAGACCTGTTGTTTGGCTCCAGGCCAATGATTCTGAGCAGGGTTCTAAGGATGCATGGCTGGGTAGCCCACCTCGCATTCCAATTGTCTCCTAGAAACAAGACAGGTTAGATCTGCTGGATCTGGGGGAGCAACCGAGGAGGCTGAGTTGAAATGGACTCTCCTATGGATGGGTCCTAATGTGCTTTTGTGTCGATGGAGACCTTGGAATAAAGCGGTGGCACTGGGGCCCTGAAGTGTTCTCCTAAACAGAGGCTTTGACACAGCTCCAACGTGCAAGTTTCCCATGGGTAGATGAGATGTTTTGTGATGGGTGAGTCAAGAAACAGCCATATGCTGGTTTTGAAATCCAGGCCTCTGAGGAGAGATGCCTGGAAACTAAAGCAATGGATATGATTAGTGCCTAGGGGCCTGTTCTTTCCTTTTTACCTCTGGGGACATCTGTCTATGGGTCTGAGTACAGGTAGGTGCTCAGATGGGCTCAGATTGCCCCTGTTTTACCTGGGAAGCCACCACTAATGAGATGGATCAGGGACTTTGGAGGTTTATCCTTTTAGAAGGGATGTGGCCATTGGAATGGGCACACACAATTCCCTTGGAGAGGGCAAGTACAGTCCTCAGGTTTGGCTCCAGGGGCCTGAGCCTGTAGGTTGTGTAGGCCAGGGCTGTTTGGACAGTTGTCTGAAAACACAAACTTGGCTTATGTTTCAGGTCATAGGTTGGCAGGACTTATCTACAGACCATGAGGAGAATTTTCGGGATTTGAGAAAAGTGCGAGTGTGAGGCTCTTGCTCAAGTTTTTGTCTCTGGATATCGTGTCACTCATGGTCGTGAAATTTCTGTGTGACTTCATGGGAAATGGACGAGTCTTACTCCCTGGTGGTTTGGCCCAGTCCAAAGCTTTTGGGGTCACTCTGTGGGATGGAAGAAGTCCGTTATTTTTTTTTTTTTGATGTTGTTTTCTTTTTAACCTCAGGTGTCCCACCAAATGATGGATTCCAGAGTAGAGCCCTGGGGGGGTGGTGATTGGACAATCCGAAATCTGGTTAAAAATTGAGGCCTAGGGACATATCAAGCCCATTATGACATCTAATGGTCCAGTCACTGAGAGGACTTACTAGAGGACAGGACTCATGTTGAGAGTCACAATGCGTGTTTATGCCCTTGTCGCACTCAAGAATGGGCGGGGCCTCAGGGTGAATGCTGGTTTCTCCTACACTGAACGTTGGACAACGTGCCAACCACAAGGTTTCTTACCATGGGTAAGGGGGTGTTCTGATTTCTGCATCACACTCACCCCTGGGCAGTGATTGGAGATAAAGTCTCTGTTCTGAGGCCTGAAAACTGAGGTAGGGAAAAGATGATGACCTAAGGCCATGGCCGGTCTTATGTGCTCAGTGTGCGGTCTGCTTTCCGGGTGTTGGTCAAGAGGTCCGGGCTCAGGTTGTGTCCGACAGTGCATTAGTGCCCAGGTTAGACTGTATAATTTGGGTGAAGTCGAGTGCTGTGGAGGTTTATCCTCATTGAAGGTGCCTGGGCAGCTCATGAGGCAATAATTTTTTTCTAGAGGGCAGGCAGAGTGCTGCATTGTGGGTCCGGAATTGCCAAACTTGAGGGCTTCGGGGTCAGGAGTGTAAGGACGGAAGTCTGAGAAGACAAGCTAGACTTGGGTTTCAGGGCGAGGGCACGGCAGGTACCCCCTGCAGATCTGAACCAATACTCATGCATCTGAAGTCAGGGCGAGGATCAGACGTTGGCTCAGGTTGGAGTTTCCGTGCATGACGGCCGCTTCATGAAGGGAGCGGAATCTCGAGGCCATTGAGGTTTTCCCACGTTGGGAGTTGTGGGATGCCCCCTACAAAGATTCCTTCTGCGGGACAATTGAGACCTGTTGGACAGCTTCAGGACATTCCATATGGAATGACTCCAGAGCACCGTTCGAGGATGGATGCCTGGGAGGCCAGCCTCGCATTCCAATTGTCTCCTAGCAACAAGACAGTTTAGATCTGATGGTTCTGCGGGAGCAACCGGGGAGGCTGAGTTGAAATGGACTTTCCTGAGGATGGGTCCTAATGTGTTTTTGTGTCCATGAGGGCCTTGGAATGGGGCGGTGGCACCGGGACCCTGAAGTACTCTCCTATGCTTTGGACATGGCTCCCATGCACAGGTTTCATTGTGGAGACGAGATGAGTTCTGCTGGGTGCCTCAGCAAAACCCCTATGCTCGTATTGGAATCAGGCTTTTGAGGAGACATGCCTGTAAACCAAGGCAATGGATCCTATTATGGCCTAGGGTCCTGTCTGGTTCAATCTTCTCCTCTGGGGACATCCATTTATGGTATGAGTGGAGGTAGATTATCAGCTGGTGTCAGACAGCCCTTGTTTGTTCCGGGCGACCTACACGATTGGGATGGCCTCAGGGACTTTGGAGGTTTCTCCTAATTTGTACGATTTTGGACAATAGAATGGGCAGAATTCCCATGGATTGGTAGGCTCAGTCCTAATGTGTGGCTCCAGGGGCCCCAGCCTGGAGGGTGTGTGGCCCTGGACTTTGAGGACAGAAGTCTGAAAACACAAACTCAGCTTAGGTTTGGGGATGTAGGTATGGCAGGCCCGATCTACAAACCATGAGAAGAACTCTTCAGGTTATGAAGAAAGTGCGAGTCTGAGGCGCTTGCTCAGGTTTTTGTCTCTGGATTTTGTATCAGCGATGGCACAATCTACAGACCTGAATTGAGATCTCGTGCAACTGAAGTCACGGCGCAGATCAGACGATCGCTCAAGTTGGTGTTTCTGTCCCTGATGGACCTTTCACGAAGGGTGGCATCACGAGGCCAAAGGGGTTTTCCCACGATGGGATTTGTGAGAAGCTCCAAACTGCAAAGTGTCTTCTGCAGGACAATTGAGACCTGTTGTTTGGCTCCAGGCCAATGATTCTGAGCAGGGTTCTAAGGATGCATGGCTGGGTAGCCCACCTCGCATTCCAATTGTCTCCTAGAAACAAGACAGGTTAGATCTGCTGGATCTGGGGGAGCAACCGAGGAGGCTGAGTTGAAATGGACTCTCCTATGGATGGGTCCTAATGTGCTTTTGTGTCGATGGAGACCTTGGAATAAAGCGGTGGCACTGGGGCCCTGAAGTGTTCTCCTAAACAGAGGCTTTGACACAGCTCCAACGTGCAAGTTTCCCATGGGTAGATGAGATGTTTTGTGATGGGTGAGTCAAGAAACAGCCATATGCTGGTTTTGAAATCCAGGCCTCTGAGGAGAGATGCCTGGAAACTAAAGCAATGGATATGATTAGTGCCTAGGGGCCTGTTCTTT
Source organism: Mustela nivalis (assembly GCF_964662115.1). Classification (NCBI taxonomy): domain Eukaryota; kingdom Metazoa; phylum Chordata; class Mammalia; order Carnivora; family Mustelidae; genus Mustela; species Mustela nivalis. Next base: position 761,901 of record NW_028136284.1, on the reverse strand, counting down.
CCTTTTTACCTCTGGGGACATCTGTCTATGGGTCTGAGTACAGGTAGGTGCTCAGATGGGCTCAGATTGCCCCTGTTTTACCTGGGAAGCCACCACTAATGAGATGGATCAGGGACTTTGGAGGTTTATCCTTTTAGAAGGGATGTGGCCATTGGAATGGGCACACACAATTCCCTTGGAGAGGGCAAGTACAGTCCTCAGGTTTGGCTCCAGGGGCCTGAGCCTGTAGGTTGTGTAGGCCAGGGCTGTTTGGACAGTTGTCTGAAAACACAAACTTGGCTTATGTTTCAGGTCATAGGTTGGCAGGACTTATCTACAGACCATGAGGAGAATTTTCGGGATTTGAGAAAAGTGCGAGTGTGAGGCTCTTGCTCAAGTTTTTGTCTCTGGATATCGTGTCACTCATGGTCGTGAAATTTCTGGGTGACTTCATGGGAAATGGACGAGTCTTACTCCCTGGTGGTTTGGCCCAGTCCAAAGCTTTTGGGGTCACTCTGTGGGATGGAAGAAGTCCGTTTTTTTTTTTTTTTTGATGTTGTTTTCTTTTTAACCTCAGGTGTCCCACCAAATGATGGATTCCAGAGTAGAGCCCTGGGGGGGTGGTGATTGGACAATCCGAAATCTGGTTAAAAATTGAGGCCTAGGGACATATCAAGCCCATTATGACATCTAATGGTCCAGTCACTGAGAGGACTTACTAGAGGACAGGACTCATGTTGAGAGTCACAATGCGTGTTTATGCCCTTGTCGCACTCAAGAATGGGCGGGGCCTCAGGGTGAATGCTGGTTTCTCCTACACTGAACGTTGGACAACGTGCCAACCACAAGGTTTCTTACCATGGGTAAGGGGGTGTTCTGATTTCTGCATCACACTCACCCCTGGGCAGTGATTGGAGATAAAGTCTCTGTTCTGAGGCCTGAAAACTGAGGTAGGGAAAAGATGATGACCTAAGGCCATGGCCGGTCTTATGTGCTCAGTGTGCGGTCTGCTTTCCGGGTGTTGGTCAAGAGGTCCGGGCTCAGGTTGTGTCCGACAGTGCATTAGTGCCCAGGTTAGACTGTATAATTTGGGTGAAGTCGAGTGCTGTGGAGGTTTATCCTCATTGAAGGTGCCTGGGCAGCTCATGAGGCAATAATTTTTTTCTAGAGGGCAGGCAGAGTGCTGCATTGTGGGTCCGGAATTGCCAAACTTGAGGGCTTCGGGGTCAGGAGTGTAAGGACGGAAGTCTGAGAAGACAAGCTAGACTTGGGTTTCAGGGCGAGGGCACGGCAGGTACCCCCTGCAGATCTGAACCAATACTCATGCATCTGAAGTCAGGGCGAGGATCAGACGTTGGCTCAGGTTGGAGTTTCCGTGCATGACGGCCGCTTCATGAAGGGAGCGGAATCTCGAGGCCATTGAGGTTTTCCCACGTTGGGAGTTGTGGGATGCCCCCTACAAAGATTCCTTCTGCGGGACAATTGAGACCTGTTGGACAGCTTCAGGACATTCCATATGGAATGACTCCAGAGCACCGTTCGAGGATGGATGCCTGGGAGGCCAGCCTCGCATTCCAATTGTCTCCTAGCAACAAGACAGTTTAGATCTGACGGTTCTGCGGGAGCAACCGGGGTGGCTGAGTTGAAATGGACTTTCCTGAGGATGGGTCCTAATATGTTTTTGTGTCCATGAGGGCCTTGGAATGGGGTGGCACCGGGACCCTGAAGTACTCTCCTATGCTTTGGACATGGCTCCCATGCACAGGTTTCCTTGTGGAGACGAGATGAGTTCTGCTGGGTGCCTCAGCAAAACCCCTATGCTCGTATTGGAATCAGGCTTTTGAGGAGACATGCCTGTAAACCAAGGCAATGGATCCTATTATGGCCTAGGGTCCTGTCTGGTTCAATCTTCTCCTCTGGGGACATCCATTTATGGTATGAGTGGAGGTAGATTATCAGCTGGTGTCAGACAGCCCTTGTTTGTTCCGGGCGACCTACACGATTGGGATGGCCTCAGGGACTTTGGAGGTTTCTCCTAATTTGTACGATTTTGGACAATAGAATGGGCAGAATTCCCATGGATTGGTAGGCTCAGTCCTAATGTGTGGCTCCAGGGGCCCCAGCCTGGAGGGTGTGTGGCCCTGGACTTTGAGGACAGAAGTCTGAAAACACAAACTCAGCTTAGGTTTGGGGACGTAGGTATGGCAGGCCCGATCTACAAACCATGAGAAGAACTCTTCAGGTTATGAAGAAAGTGCGAGTCTGAGGCGCTTGCTCAGGTTTTTGTCTCTGGATTTTGTATCAGCGATGGCACAATCTACAGACCTGAATTGAGATCTCGTGCATCTGAAGTCACGGCGCAGATCAGACGATCGCTCAAGTTGGTGTTTCTGTCCCTGATGGACCTTTCACGAAGGGTGGCATCACGAGGCCAAAGGGGTTTTCCCACGATGGGATTTGTGAGAAGCTCCAAACTGCAAAGTGTCTTCTGCAGGACAATTGAGACCTGTTGTTTGGCTCCAGGCCAATGATTCTGAGCAGGGTTCTAAGGATGCATGGCTGGGTAGCCCACCTCGCATTCCAATTGTCTCCTAGAAACAAGACAGTTTAGATCTGCTGGATCTGGGGGAGCAACCGAGGAGGCTGAGTTGAAATGGACTCTCCTATGGATGGGTCCTAATGTGCTTTTGTGTCGATGGAGACCTTGGAATAAAGCGGTGGCACTGGGGCCCTGAAGTGTTCTCCTAAACAGAGGCTTTGACACAGCTCCAACGTGCAAGTTTCCCATGGGTAGATGAGATGTTTTGTGATGGGTGAGTCAAGAAACAGCCATATGCTGGTTTTGAAATCCAGGCCTCTGAGGAGAGATGCCTGGAAACTAAAGCAATGGATATGATTAGTGCCTAGGGGCCTGTTCTTTCCTTTTTACCTCTGGGGACATCTGTCTATGGGTCTGAGTACAGGTAGGTGCTCAGATGGGCTCAGATTGCCCCTGTTTTACCTGGGAAGCCACCACTAATGAGATGGATCAGGGACTTTGGAGGTTTATCCTTTTAGAAGGGATGTGGCCATTGGAATGGGCACACACAATTCCCTTGGAGAGGGCAAGTACAGTCCTCAGGTTTGGCTCCAGGGGCCTGAGCCTGTAGGTTGTGTAGGCCAGGGCTGTTTGGACAGTTGTCTGAAAACACAAACTTGGCTTATGTTTCAGGTCATAGGTTGGCAGGACTTATCTACAGACCATGAGGAGAATTTTCGGGATTTGAGAAAAGTGCGAGTGTGAGGCTCTTGCTCAAGTTTTTGTCTCTGGATATCGTGTCACTCATGGTCGTGAAATTTCTGGGTGACTTCATGGGAAATGGACGAGTCTTACTCCCTGGTGGTTTGGCCCAGTCCAAAGCTTTTGGGGTCACTCTGTGGGATGGAAGAAGTCCGTTTTTTTTTTTTTGATGTTGTTTTCTTTTTAACCTCAGGTGTCCCACCAAATGATGGATTCCAGAGTAGAGCCCTGGGGGGGTGGTGATTGGACAATCAGAAATCTGGTTAAAAATTGAGGCCTAGGGACATATCAAGCCCATTATGACATCTAATGGTCCAGTCACTGAGAGGACTTACTAGAGGACAGGACTCATGTTGAGAGTCACAATGCGTGTTTATGCCCTTGTCGCACTCAAGAATGGGCGGGGCCTCAGGGTGAATGCTGGTTTCTCCTACACTGAACGTTGGACAACGTTCCAACCACAATGTTTCTTACCATGGGTAAGGGGGTGTTCTGATTTCTGCATCACACTCACCCCTGGGCAGTGATTGGAGATAAAGTCTCTGTTCTGAGGCCTGAAAACTGAGGTAGGGAAAAGATGATGACCTAAGGCCATGGCCGGTCTTATGTGCTCAGTGTGCGGTCTGCTTTCCGGGTGTTGGTCAAGAGGTCCGGGCTCAAGTTGTGTCCGACAGTGCATTAGTGCCCAGGTTAGACTGTATAATTTGGGTGAAGTCGAGTGCTGTGGAGGTTTATCCTCATTGAAGGTGCCTGGGCAGCTCATGAGGCAATAATTTTTTTCTAGAGGGCAGGCAGAGTGCTGCATTGTGGGTCCGGAATTGCCAAACTTGAGGGCTTCGGGGTCAGGAGTGTAAGGACGGAAGTCTGAGAAGACAAGCTAGACTTGGGTTTCAGGGCGAGGGCACGGCAGGTACCCCCTGCAGATCTGAACCAATACTCATGCATCTGAAGTCAGGGCGAGGATCAGACGTTGGCTCAGGTTGGAGTTTCCGTGCATGACGGCCGCTTCATGAAGGGAGCGGAATCTCGAGGCCATTGAGGTTTTCCCACGTTGGGAGTTGTGGGATGCCCCCTACAAAGATTCCTTCTGCGGGACAATTGAGACCTGTTGGACAGCTTCAGGACATTCCATATGGAATGACTCCAGAGCACCGTTCGAGGATGGATGCCTGGGAGGCCAGCCTCGCATTCCAATTGTCTCCTAGCAACAAGACAGTTTAGATCTGATGGTTCTGCGGGAGCAACCGGGGTGGCTGAGTTGAAATGGACTTTCCTGAGGATGGGTCCTAATGTGTTTTTGTGTCCATGAGGGCCTTGGAATGGGGCGGTGGCACCGGGACCCTGAAGTACTCTCCTATGCTTTGGACATGGCTCCCATGCACAGGTTTCCTTGTGGAGACGAGATGAGTTCTGCTGGGTGCCTCAGCAAAACCCCTATGCTCGTATTGGAATCAGGCTTTTGAGGAGACATGCCTGTAAACCAAGGCAATGGATCCTATTATGGCCTAGGGTCCTGTCTGGTTCAATCTTCTCCTCTGGGGACATCCATTTATGGTATGAGTGGAGGTAGATTATCAGCTGGTGTCAGACAGCCCTTGTTTGTTCCGGGCGACCTACACGATTGGGATGGCCTCAGGGACTTTGGAGGTTTCTCCTAATTTGTACGATTTTGGACAATAGAATGGGCAGAATTCCCATGGATTGGTAGGCTCAGTCCTAATGTGTGGCTCCAGGGGCCCCAGCCTGGAGGGTGTGTGGCCCTGGACTTTGAGGACAGAAGTCTGAAAACACAAACTCAGCTTAGGTTTGGGGACGTAGGTATGGCAGGCCCGATCTACAAACCATGAGAAGAACTCTTCAGGTTATGAAGAAAGTGCGAGTCTGAGGCGCTTGCTCAGGTTTTTGTCTCTGGATTTTGTATCAGCGATGGCACAATCTACAGACCTGAATTGAGATCTCGTGCATCTGAAGTCACGGCGCAGATCAGACGATCGCTCAAGTTGGTGTTTCTGTCCCTGATGGACCTTTCACGAAGGGTGGCATCACGAGGCCAAAGGGGTTTTCCCACGATGGGATTTGTGAGAAGCTCCAAACTGCAAAGTGTCTTCTGCAGGACAATTGAGACCTGTTGTTTGGCTCCAGGCCAATGATTCTGAGCAGGGTTCTAAGGATGCATGGCTGGGTAGCCCACCTCGCATTCCAATTGTCTCCTAGAAACAAGACAGGTTAGATCTGCTGGATCTGGGGGAGCAACCGAGGAGGCTGAGTTGAAATGGACTCTCCTATGGATGGGTCCTAATGTGCTTTTGTGTCGATGGAGACCTTGGAATAAAGCGGTGGCACTGGGGCCCTGAAGTGTTCTCCTAAACAGAGGCTTTGACACAACTCCAACGTGCAAGTTTCCCATGGGTAGATGAGATGTTTTGTGATGGGTGAGTCAAGAAACAGCCATATGCTGGTTTTGAAATCCAGGCCTCTGAGGAGAGATGCCTGGAAACTAAAGCAATGGATATGATTAGTGCCTAGGGGCCTGTTCTTTCCTTTTTACCTCTGGGGACATCTGTCTATGGGTCTGAGTACAGGTAGGTGCTCAGATGGGCTCAGATTGCCCCTGTTTTACCTGGGAAGCCACCACTAATGAGATGGATCAGGGACTTTGGAGGTTTATCCTTTTAGAAGGGATGTGGCCATTGGAATGGGCACACACAATTCCCTTGGAGAGGGCAAGTACAGTCCTCAGGTTTGGCTCCAGGGGCCTGAGCCTGTAGGTTGTGTAGGCCAGGGCTGTTTGGACAGTTGTCTGAAAACACAAACTTGGCTTATGTTTCAGGTCATAGGTTGGCAGGACTTATCTACAGACCATGAGGAGAATTTTCGGGATTTGAGAAAAGTGCGAGTGTGAGGCTCTTGCTCAAGTTTTTGTCTCTGGATATCGTGTCACTCATGGTCGTGAAATTTCTGGGTGACTTCATGGGAAATGGACGAGTCTTACTCCCTGGTGGTTTGGCCCAGTCCAAAGCTTTTGGGGTCACTCTGTGGGATGGAAGAAGTCCGTTTTTTTTTTTTTGATGTTGTTTTCTTTTTAACCTCAGGTGTCCCACCAAATGATGGATTCCAGAGTAGAGCCCTGGGGGGGTGGTGATTGGACAATCCGAAATCTGGTTAAAAATTGAGGCCTAGGGACATATCAAGCCCATTATGACATCTAATGGTCCAGTCACTGAGAGGACTTACTAGAGGACAGGACTCATGTTGAGAGTCACAATGCGTGTTTATGCCCTTGTCGCACTCAAGAATGGGCGGGGCCTCAGGGTGAATGCTGGTTTCTCCTACACTGAACGTTGGACAACGTGCCAACCACAAGGTTTCTTACCATGGGTAAGGGGGTGTTCTGATTTCTGCATCACACTCACCCCTGGGCAGTGATTGGAGATAAAGTCTCTGTTCTGAGGCCTGAAAACTGAGGTAGGGAAAAGATGATGACCTAAGGCCATGGCCGGTCTTATGTGCTCAGTGTGCGGTCTGCTTTCCGGGTGTTGGTCAAGAGGTCCGGGCTCAGGTTGTGTCCGACAGTGCATTAGTGCCCAGGTTAGACTGTATAATTTGGGTGAAGTCGAGTGCTGTGGAGGTTTATCCTCATTGAAGGTGCCTGGGCAGCTCATGAGGCAATAATTTTTTTCTAGAGGGCAGGCAGAGTGCTGCATTGTGGGTCCGGAATTGCCAAACTTGAGGGCTTCGGGGTCAGGAGTGTAAGGACGGAAGTCTGAGAAGACAAGCTAGACTTGGGTTTCAGGGCGAGGGCACGGCAGGTACCCCCTGCAGATCTGAACCAATACTCATGCATCTGAAGTCAGGGCGAGGATCAGACGTTGGCTCAGGTTGGAGTTTCCGTGCATGACGGCCGCTTCATGAAGGGAGCGGAATCTCGAGGCCATTGAGTTTTTCCCACGTTGGGAGTTGTGGGATGCCCCCTACAAAGATTCCTTCTGCGGGACAATTGAGACCTGTTGGACAGCTTCAGGACATTCCATATGGAATGACTCCAGAGCACCGTTCGAGGATGGATGCCTGGGAGGCCAGCCTCGCATTCCAATTGTCTCCTAGCAACAAGACAGTTTAGATCTGATGGTTCTGCGGGAGCAACCGGGGTGGCTGAGTTGAAATGGACTTTCCTGAGGATGGGTCCTAATGTGTTTTTGTGTCCATGAGGGCCTTGGAATGGGGCGGTGGCACCGGGACCCTGAAGTACTCTCCTATGCTTTGGACATGGCTCCCATGCACAGGTTTCCTTGTGGAGACGAGATGAGTTCTGCTGGGTGCCTCAGCAAAACCCCTATGCTCGTATTGGAATCAGGCTTTTGAGGAGACATGCCTGTAAACCAAGGCAATGGATCCTATTATGGCCTAGGGTCCTGTCTGGTTCAATCTTCTCCTCTGGGGACATCCATTTATGGTATGAGTGGAGGTAGATTATCAGCTGGTGTCAGACAGCCCTTGTTTGTTCCGGGCGACCTACACGATTGGGATGGCCTCAGGGACTTTGGAGGTTTCTCCTAATTTGTACGATTTTGGACAATAGAATGGGCAGAATTCCCATGGATTGGTAGGCTCAGTCCTAATGTGTGGCTCCAGGGGCCCCAGCCTGGAGGGTGTGTGGCCCTGGACTTTGAGGACAGAAGTCTGAAAACACAAACTCAGCTTAGGTTTGGGGACGTAGGTATGGCAGGCCCGATCTACAAACCATGAGAAGAACTCTTCAGGTTATGAAGAAAGTGCGAGTCTGAGGCGCTTGCTCAGGTTTTTGTCTCTGGATTTTGTATCAGCGATGGCACAATCTACAGACCTGAATTGAGATCTCGTGCAACTGAAGTCACGGCGCAGATCAGACGATCGCTCAAGTTGGTGTTTCTGTCCCTGATGGACCTTTCACGAAGGGTGGCATCACGAGGCCAAAGGGGTTTTCCCACGATGGGATTTGTGAGAAGCTCCAAACTGCAAAGTGTCTTCTGCAGGACAATTGAGACCTGTTGTTTGGCTCCAGGCCAATGATTCTGAGCAGGGTTCTAAGGATGCATGGCTGGGTAGCCCACCTCGCATTCCAATTGTCTCCTAGAAACAAGACAGGTTAGATCTGCTGGATCTGGGGGAGCAACCGAGGAGGCTGAGTTGAAATGGACTCTCCTATGGATGGGTCCTAATGTGCTTTTGTGTCGATGGAGACCTTGGAATAAAGCGGTGGCACTGGGGCCCTGAAGTGTTCTCCTAAACAGAGGCTTTGACACAGCTCCAACGTGCAAGTTTCCCATGGGTAGATGAGATGTTTTGTGATGGGTGAGTCAAGAAACAGCCATATGCTGGTTTTGAAATCCAGGCCTCTGAGGAGAGATGCCTGGAAACTAAAGCAATGGATATGATTAGTGCCTAGGGGCCTGTTCTTTCCTTTTTACCTCTGGGGACATCTGTCTATGGGTCTGAGTACAGGTAGGTGCTCAGATGGGCTCAGATTGCCCCTGTTTTACCTGGGAAGCCACCCCTAATGAGATGGATCAGGGACTTTGGAGGTTTATCCTTTTAGAAGGGATGTGGCCATTGGAATGGGCACACACAATTCCCTTGGAGAGGGCAAGTACAGTCCTCAGGTTTGGCTCCAGGGGCCTGAGCCTGTAGGTTGTGTAGGCCAGGGCTGTTTGGACAGTTGTCTGAAAACACAAACTTGGCTTATGTTTCAGGTCATAGGTTGGCAGGACTTATCTACAGACCATGAGGAGAATTTTCGGGATTTGAGAAAAGTGCGAGTGTGAGGCTCTTGCTCAAGTTTTTGTCTCTGGATATCGTGTCACTCATGGTCGTGAAATTTCTGGGTGACTTCATGGGAAATGGACGAGTCTTACTCCCTGGTGGTTTGGCCCAGTCCAAAGCTTTTGGGGTCACTCTGTGGGATGGAAGAAGTCCGTTTTTTTTTTTTTGATGTTGTTTTCTTTTTAACCTCAGGTGTCCCACCAAATGAGGGATTCCAGAGTAGAGCCCTGGGGGGGTGGTGATTGGACAATCAGAAATCTGGTTAAAAATTGAGGCCTAGGGACATATCAAGCCCATTATGACATCTAATGGTCCAGTCACTGAGAGGACTTACTAGAGGACAGGACTCATGTTGAGAGTCACAATGCGTGTTTATGCCCTTGTCGCACTCAAGAATGGGCGGGGCCTCAGGGTGAATGCTGGTTTCTCCTACACTGAACGTTGGACAACGTGCCAACCACAAGGTTTCTTACCATGGGTAAGGGGGTGTTCTGATTTCTGCATCACACTCACCCCTGGGCAGTGATTGGAGATAAAGTCTCTGTTCTGAGGCCTGAAAACTGAGGTAGGGAAAAGATGATGACCTAAGGCCATGGCCGGTCTTATGTGCTCAGTGTGCGGTCTGCTTTCCGGGTGTTGGTCAAGAGGTCTGGGCTCAGGTTGTGTCCGACAGTGCATTAGTGCCCAGGTTAGACTGTATAATTTGGGTGAAGTCGAGTGCTGTGGAGGTTTATCCTCATTGAAGGTGCCTGGGCAGCTCATGAGGCAATAATTTTTTTCTAGAGGGCAGGCAGAGTGCTGCATTGTGGGTCCGGAATTGCCAAACTTGAGGGCTTCGGGGTCAGGAGTGTAAGGACGGAAGTCTGAGAAGACAAGCTAGACTTGGGTTTCAGGGCGAGGGCACGGCAGGTACCCCCTGCAGATCTGAACCAATACTCATGCATCTGAAGTCAGGGCGAGGATCAGACGTTGGCTCAGGTTGGAGTTTCCGTGCATGACGGCCGCTTCATGAAGGGAGCGGAATCTCGAGGCCATTGAGTTTTTCCCACGTTGGGAGTTGTGGGATGCCCCCTACAAAGATTCCTTCTGCGGGACAATTGAGACCTGTTGGACAGCTTCAGGACATTCCATATGGAATGACTCCAGAGCACCGTTCGAGGATGGATGCCTGGGAGGCCAGCCTCGCATTCCAATTGTCTCCTAGCAACAAGACAGTTTAGATCTGATGGTTCTGCGGGAGCAACCGGGGTGGCTGAGTTGAAATGGACTTTCCTGAGGATGGGTCCTAATGTGTTTTTGTGTCCATGAGGGCCTTGGAATGGGGCGGTGGCACCGGGACCCTGAAGTACTCTCCTATGCTTTGGACATGGCTCCCATGCACAGGTTTCCTTGTGGAGACGAGATGAGTTCTGCTGGGTGCCTCAGCAAAACCCCTATGCTCGTATTGGAATCAGGCTTTTGAGGAGACATGCCTGTAAACCAAGGCAATGGATCCTATTATGGCCTAGGGTCCTGTCTGGTTCAATCTTCTCCTCTGGGGACATCCATTTATGGTATGAGTGGAGGTAGATTATCAGCTGGTGTCAGACAGCCCTTGTTTGTTCCGGGCGACCTACACGATTGGGATGGCCTCAGGGACTTTGGAGGTTTCTCCTAATTTGTACGATTTTGGACAATAGAATGGGCAGAATTCCCATGGATTGGTAGGCTCAGTCCTAATGTGTGGCTCCAGGGGCCCCAGCCTGGAGGGTGTGTGGCCCTGGACTTTGAGGACAGAAGTCTGAAAACACAAACTCAGCTTAGGTTTGGGGATGTAGGTATGGCAGGCCCGATCTACAAACCATGAGAAGAACTCTTCAGGTTATGAAGAAAGTGCGAGTCTGAGGCGCTTGCTCAGGTTTTTGTCTCTGGATTTTGTATCAGCGATGGCACAATCTACAGACCTGAATTGAGATCTCGTGCAACTGAAGTCACGGCGCAGATCAGACGATCGCTCAAGTTGGTGTTTCTGTCCCTGATGGACCTTTCACGAAGGGTGGCATCACGAGGCCAAAGGGGTTTTCCCACGATGGGATTTGTGAGAAGCTCCAAACTGCAAAGTGTCTTCTGCAGGACAATTGAGACCTGTTGTTTGGCTCCAGGCCAATGATTCTGAGCAGGGTTCTAAGGATGCATGGCTGGGTAGCCCACCTCGCATTCCAATTGTCTCCTAGAAACAAGACAGGTTAGATCTGCTGGATCTGGGGGAGCAACCGAGGAGGCTGAGTTGAAATGGACTCTCCTATGGATGGGTCCTAATGTGCTTTTGTGTCGATGGAGACCTTGGAATAAAGCGGTGGCACTGGGGCCCTGAAGTGTTCTCCTAAACAGAGGCTTTGACACAACTCCAACGTGCAAGTTTCCCATGGGTAGATGAGATGTTTTGTGATGGGTGAGTCAAGAAACAGCCATATGCTGGTTTTGAAATCCAGGCCTCTGAGGAGAGATGCCTGGAAACTAAAGCAATGGATATGATTAGTGCCTAGGGGCCTGTTCTTTCCTTTTTACCTCTGGGGACATCTGTCTATGGGTCTGAGTACAGGTAGGTGCTCAGATGGGCTCAGATTGCCCCTGTTTTACCTGGGAAGCCACCACTAATGAGATGGATCAGGGACTTTGGAGGTTTATCCTTTTAGAAGGGATGTGGCCATTGGAATGGGCACACACAATTCCCTTGGAGAGGGCAAGTACAGTCCTCAGGTTTGGCTCCAGGGGCCTGAGCCTGTAGGTTGTGTAGGCCAGGGCTGTTTGGACAGTTGTCTGAAAACACAAACTTGGCTTATGTTTCAGGTCATAGGTTGGCAGGACTTATCTACAGACCATGAGGAGAATTTTCGGGATTTGAGAAAAGTGCGAGTGTGAGGCTCTTGCTCAAGTTTTTGTCTCTGGATATCGTGTCACTCATGGTCGTGAAATTTCTGGGTGACTTCATGGGAAATGGACGAGTCTTACTCCCTGGTGGTTTGGCCCAGTCCAAAGCTTTTGGGGTCACTCTGTGGGATGGAAGAAGTCCGTTTTTTTTTTTTTGATGTTGTTTTCTTTTTAACCTCAGGTGTCCCACCAAATGAGGGATTCCAGAGTAGAGCCCTGGGGGGGTGGTGATTGGACAATCAGAAATCTGGTTAAAAATTGAGGCCTAGGGACATATCAAGCCCATTATGACATCTAATGGTCCAGTCACTGAGAGGACTTACTAGAGGACAGGACTCATGTTGAGAGTCACAATGCGTGTTTATGCCCTTGTCGCACTCAAGAATGGGCGGGGCCTCAGGGTGAATGCTGGTTTCTCCTACACTGAACGTTGGACAACGTGCCAACCACAAGGTTTCTTACCATGGGTAAGGGGGTGTTCTGATTTCTGCATCACACTCACCCCTGGGCAGTGATTGGAGATAAAGTCTCTGTTCTGAGGCCTGAAAACTGAGGTAGGGAAAAGATGATGACCTAAGGCCATGGCCGGTCTTATGTGCTCAGTGTGCGGTCTGCTTTCCGGGTGTTGGTCAAGAGGTCTGGGCTCAGGTTGTGTCCGACAGTGCATTAGTGCCCAGGTTAGACTGTATAATTTGGGTGAAGTCGAGTGCTGTGGAGGTTTATCCTCATTGAAGGTGCCTGGGCAGCTCATGAGGCAATAATTTTTTTCTAGAGGGCAGGCAGAGTGCTGCATTGTGGGTCCGGAATTGCCAAACTTGAGGGCTTCGGGGTCAGGAGTGTAAGGACGGAAGTCTGAGAAGACAAGCTAGACTTGGGTTTCAGGGCGAGGGCACGGCAGGTACCCCCTGCAGATCTGAACCAATACTCATGCATCTGAAGTCAGGGCGAGGATCAGACGTTGGCTCAGGTTGGAGTTTCCGTGCATGACGGCCGCTTCATGAAGGGAGCGGAATCTCGAGGCCATTGAGTTTTTCCCACGTTGGGAGTTGTGGGATGCCCCCTACAAAGATTCCTTCTGCGGGACAATTGAGACCTGTTGGACAGCTTCAGGACATTCCATATGGAATGACTCCAGAGCACCGTTCGAGGATGGATGCCTGGGAGGCCAGCCTCGCATTCCAATTGTCTCCTAGCAACAAGACAGTTTAGATCTGATGGTTCTGCGGGAGCAACCGGGGTGGCTGAGTTGAAATGGACTTTCCTGAGGATGGGTCCTAATGTGTTTTTGTGTCCATGAGGGCCTTGGAATGGGGCGGTGGCACCGGGACCCTGAAGTACTCTCCTATGCTTTGGACATGGCTCCCATGCACAGGTTTCCTTGTGGAGACGAGATGAGTTCTGCTGGGTGCCTCAGCAAAACCCCTATGCTCGTATTGGAATCAGGCTTTTGAGGAGACATGCCTGTAAACCAAGGCAATGGATCCTATTATGGCCTAGGGTCCTGTCTGGTTCAATCTTCTCCTCTGGGGACATCCATTTATGGTATGAGTGGAGGTAGATTATCAGCTGGTGTCAGACAGCCCTTGTTTGTTCCGGGCGACCTACACGATTGGGATGGCCTCAGGGACTTTGGAGGTTTCTCCTAATTTGTACGATTTTGGACAATAGAATGGGCAGAATTCCCATGGATTGGTAGGCTCAGTCCTAATGTGTGGCTCCAGGGGCCCCAGCCTGGAGGGTGTGTGGCCCTGGACTTTGAGGACAGAAGTCTGAAAACACAAACTCAGCTTAGGTTTGGGGATGTAGGTATGGCAGGCCCGATCTACAAACCATGAGAAGAACTCTTCAGGTTATGAAGAAAGTGCGAGTCTGAGGCGCTTGCTCAGGTTTTTGTCTCTGGATTTTGTATCAGCGATGGCACAATCTACAGACCTGAATTGAGATCTCGTGCAACTGAAGTCACGGCGCAGATCAGACGATCGCTCAAGTTGGTGTTTCTGTCCCTGATGGACCTTTCACGAAGGGTGGCATCACGAGGCCAAAGGGGTTTTCCCACGATGGGATTTGTGAGAAGCTCCAAACTGCAAAGTGTCTTCTGCAGGACAATTGAGACCTGTTGTTTGGCTCCAGGCCAATGATTCTGAGCAGGGTTCTAAGGATGCATGGCTGGGTAGCCCACCTCGCATTCCAATTGTCTCCTAGAAACAAGACAGGTTAGATCTGCTGGATCTGGGGGAGCAACCGAGGAGGCTGAGTTGAAATGGACTCTCCTATGGATGGGTCCTAATGTGCTTTTGTGTCGATGGAGACCTTGGAATAAAGCGGTGGCACTGGGGCCCTGAAGTGTTCTCCTAAACAGAGGCTTTGACACAGCTCCAACGTGCAAGTTTCCCATGGGTAGATGAGATGTTTTGTGATGGGTGAGTCAAGAAACAGCCATATGCTGGTTTTGAAATCCAGGCCTCTGAGGAGAGATGCCTGGAAACTAAAGCAATGGATATGATTAGTGCCTAGGGGCCTGTTCTTTCCTTTTTACCTCTGGGGACATCTGTCTATGGGTCTGAGTACAGGTAGGTGCTCAGATGGGCTCAGATTGCCCCTGTTTTACCTGGGAAGCCACCACTAATGAGATGGATCAGGGACTTTGGAGGTTTATCCTTTTAGAAGGGATGTGGCCATTGGAATGGGCACACACAATTCCCTTGGAGAGGGCAAGTACAGTCCTCAGGTTTGGCTCCAGGGGCCTGAGCCTGTAGGTTGTGTAGGCCAGGGCTGTTTGGACAGTTGTCTGAAAACACAAACTTGGCTTATGTTTCAGGTCATAGGTTGGCAGGACTTATCTACAGACCATGAGGAGAATTTTCGGGATTTGAGAAAAGTGCGAGTGTGAGGCTCTTGCTCAAGTTTTTGTCTCTGGATATCGTGTCACTCATGGTCGTGAAATTTCTGGGTGACTTCATGGGAAATGGACGAGTCTTACTCCCTGGTGGTTTGGCCCAGTCCAAAGCTTTTGGGGTCACTCTGTGGGATGGAAGAAGTCCGTTTTTTTTTTTTTTTGATGTTGTTTTCTTTTTAACCTCAGGTGTCCCACCAAATGAGGGATTCCAGAGTAGAGCCCTGGGGGGGTGGTGATTGGACAATCAGAAATCTGGTTAAAAATTGAGGCCTAGGGACATATCAAGCCCATTATGACATCTAATGGTCCAGTCACTGAGAGGACTTACTAGAGGACAGGACTCATGTTGAGAGTCACAATGCGTGTTTATGCCCTTGTCGCACTCAAGAATGGGCGGGGCCTCAGGGTGAATGCTGGTTTCTCCTACACTGAACGTTGGACAACGTGCCAACCACAAGGTTTCTTACCATGGGTAAGGGGGTGTTCTGATTTCTGCATCACACTCACCCCTGGGCAGTGATTGGAGATAAAGTCTCTGTTCTGAGGCCTGAAAACTGAGGTAGGGAAAAGATGATGACCTAAGGCCATGGCCGGTCTTATGTGCTCAGTGTGCGGTCTGCTTTCCGGGTGTTGGTCAAGAGGTCTGGGCTCAGGTTGTGTCCGACAGTGCATTAGTGCCCAGGTTAGACTGTATAATTTGGGTGAAGTCGAGTGCTGTGGAGGTTTATCCTCATTGAAGGTGCCTGGGCAGCTCATGAGGCAATAATTTTTTTCTAGAGGGCAGGCAGAGTGCTGCATTGTGGGTCCGGAATTGCCAAACTTGAGGGCTTCGGGGTCAGGAGTGTAAGGACGGAAGTCTGAGAAGACAAGCTAGACTTG
The DNA here is from genome assembly GCF_964662115.1 of Mustela nivalis. NCBI lineage: Eukaryota > Metazoa > Chordata > Mammalia > Carnivora > Mustelidae > Mustela > Mustela nivalis. The sequence goes on along the minus strand of NW_028136284.1, from coordinate 746,158 downwards.
GGTTTCAGGGCGAGGGCACGGCAGGTACCCCCTGCAGATCTGAACCAATACTCATGCATCTGAAGTCAGGGCGAGGATCAGACGTTGGCTCAGGTTGGAGTTTCCGTGCATGACGGCCGCTTCATGAAGGGAGCGGAATCTCGAGGCCATTGAGTTTTTCCCACGTTGGGAGTTGTGGGATGCCCCCTACAAAGATTCCTTCTGCGGGACAATTGAGACCTGTTGGACAGCTTCAGGACATTCCATATGGAATGACTCCAGAGCACCGTTCGAGGATGGATGCCTGGGAGGCCAGCCTCGCATTCCAATTGTCTCCTAGCAACAAGACAGTTTAGATCTGATGGTTCTGCGGGAGCAACCGGGGTGGCTGAGTTGAAATGGACTTTCCTGAGGATGGGTCCTAATGTGTTTTTGTGTCCATGAGGGCCTTGGAATGGGGCGGTGGCACCGGGACCCTGAAGTACTCTCCTATGCTTTGGACATGGCTCCCATGCACAGGTTTCCTTGTGGAGACGAGATGAGTTCTGCTGGGTGCCTCAGCAAAACCCCTATGCTCGTATTGGAATCAGGCTTTTGAGGAGACATGCCTGTAAACCAAGGCAATGGATCCTATTATGGCCTAGGGTCCTGTCTGGTTCAATCTTCTCCTCTGGGGACATCCATTTATGGTATGAGTGGAGGTAGATTATCAGCTGGTGTCAGACAGCCCTTGTTTGTTCCGGGCGACCTACACGATTGGGATGGCCTCAGGGACTTTGGAGGTTTCTCCTAATTTGTACGATTTTGGACAATAGAATGGGCAGAATTCCCATGGATTGGTAGGCTCAGTCCTAATGTGTGGCTCCAGGGGCCCCAGCCTGGAGGGTGTGTGGCCCTGGACTTTGAGGACAGAAGTCTGAAAACACAAACTCAGCTTAGGTTTGGGGATGTAGGTATGGCAGGCCCGATCTACAAACCATGAGAAGAACTCTTCAGGTTATGAAGAAAGTGCGAGTCTGAGGCGCTTGCTCAGGTTTTTGTCTCTGGATTTTGTATCAGCGATGGCACAATCTACAGACCTGAATTGAGATCTCGTGCAACTGAAGTCACGGCGCAGATCAGACGATCGCTCAACTTGGTGTTTCTGTCCCTGATGGACCTTTCACGAAGGGTGGCATCACGAGGCCAAAGGGGTTTTCCCACGATGGGATTTGTGAGAAGCTCCAAACTGCAAAGTGTCTTCTGCAGGACAATTGAGACCTGTTGTTTGGCTCCAGGCCAATGATTCTGAGCAGGGTTCTAAGGATGCATGGCTGGGTAGCCCACCTCGCATTCCAATTGTCTCCTAGAAACAAGACAGGTTAGATCTGCTGGATCTGGGGGAGCAACCGAGGAGGCTGAGTTGAAATGGACTCTCCTATGGATGGGTCCTAATGTGCTTTTGTGTCGATGGAGACCTTGGAATAAAGCGGTGGCACTGGGGCCCTGAAGTGTTCTCCTAAACAGAGGCTTTGACACAGCTCCAACGTGCAAGTTTCCCATGGGTAGATGAGATGTTTTGTGATGGGTGAGTCAAGAAACAGCCATATGCTGGTTTTGAAATCCAGGCCTCTGAGGAGAGATGCCTGGAAACTAAAGCAATGGATATGATTAGTGCCTAGGGGCCTGTTCTTTCCTTTTTACCTCTGGGGACATCTGTCTATGGGTCTGAGTACAGGTAGGTGCTCAGATGGGCTCAGATTGCCCCTGTTTTACCTGGGAAGCCACCACTAATGAGATGGATCAGGGACTTTGGAGGTTTATCCTTTTAGAAGGGATGTGGCCATTGGAATGGGCACACACAATTCCCTTGGAGAGGGCAAGTACAGTCCTCAGGTTTGGCTCCAGGGGCCTGAGCCTGTAGGTTGTGTAGGCCAGGGCTGTTTGGACAGTTGTCTGAAAACACAAACTTGGCTTATGTTTCAGGTCATAGGTTGGCAGGACTTATCTACAGACCATGAGGAGAATTTTCGGGATTTGAGAAAAGTGCGAGTGTGAGGCTCTTGCTCAAGTTTTTGTCTCTGGATATCGTGTCACTCATGGTCGTGAAATTTCTGGGTGACTTCATGGGAAATGGACGAGTCTTACTCCCTGGTGGTTTGGCCCAGTCCAAAGCTTTTGGGGTCACTCTGTGGGATGGAAGAAGTCCGTTTTTTTTTTTTTTGATGTTGTTTTCTTTTTAACCTCAGGTGTCCCACCAAATGAGGGATTCCAGAGTAGAGCCCTGGGGGGGTGGTGATTGGACAATCCGAAATCTGGTTAAAAATTGAGGCCTAGGGACATATCAAGCCCATTATGACATCTAATGGTCCAGTCACTGAGAGGACTTACTAGAGGACAGGACTCATGTTGAGAGTCACAATGCGTGTTTATGCCCTTGTCGCACTCAAGAATGGGCGGGGCCTCAGGGTGAATGCTGGTTTCTCCTACACTGAACGTTGGACAACGTGCCAACCACAAGGTTTCTTACCATGGGTAAGGGGGTGTTCTGATTTCTGCATCACACTCACCCCTGGGCAGTGATTGGAGATAAAGTCTCTGTTCTGAGGCCTGAAAACTGAGGTAGGGAAAAGATGATGACCTAAGGCCATGGCCGGTCTTATGTGCTCAGTGTGCGGTCTGCTTTCCGGGTGTTGGTCAAGAGGTCCGGGCTCAGGTTGTGTCCGACAGTGCATTAGTGCCCAGGTTAGACTGTATAATTTGGGTGAAGTCGAGTGCTGTGGAGGTTTATCCTCATTGAAGGTGCCTGGGCAGCTCATGAGGCAATAATTTTTTTCTAGAGGGCAGGCAGAGTGCTGCATTGTGGGTCCGGAATTGCCAAACTTGAGGGCTTCGGGGTCAGGAGTGTAAGGACGGAAGTCTGAGAAGACAAGCTAGACTTGGGTTTCAGGGCGAGGGCACGGCAGGTACCCCCTGCAGATCTGAACCAATACTCATGCATCTGAAGTCAGGGCGAGGATCAGACGTTGGCTCAGGTTGGAGTTTCCGTGCATGACGGCCGCTTCATGAAGGGAGCGGAATCTCGAGGCCATTGAGTTTTTCCCACGTTGGGAGTTGTGGGATGCCCCCTACAAAGATTCCTTCTGCGGGACAATTGAGACCTGTTGGACAGCTTCAGGACATTCCATATGGAATGACTCCAGAGCACCGTTCGAGGATGGATGCCTGGGAGGCCAGCCTCGCATTCCAATTGTCTCCTAGCAACAAGACAGTTTAGATCTGATGGTTCTGCGGGAGCAACCGGGGTGGCTGAGTTGAAATGGACTTTCCTGAGGATGGGTCCTAATGTGTTTTTGTGTCCATGAGGGCCTTGGAATGGGGCGGTGGCACCGGGACCCTGAAGTACTCTCCTATGCTTTGGACATGGCTCCCATGCACAGGTTTCCTTGTGGAGACGAGATGAGTTCTGCTGGGTGCCTCAGCAAAACCCCTATGCTCGTATTGGAATCAGGCTTTTGAGGAGACATGCCTGTAAACCAAGGCAATGGATCCTATTATGGCCTAGGGTCCTGTCTGGTTCAATCTTCTCCTCTGGGGACATCCATTTATGGTATGAGTGGAGGTAGATTATCAGCTGGTGTCAGACAGCCCTTGTTTGTTCCGGGCGACCTACACGATTGGGATGGCCTCAGGGACTTTGGAGGTTTCTCCTAATTTGTACGATTTTGGACAATAGAATGGGCAGAATTCCCATGGATTGGTAGGCTCAGTCCTAATGTGTGGCTCCAGGGGCCCCAGCCTGGAGGGTGTGTGGCCCTGGACTTTGAGGACAGAAGTCTGAAAACACAAACTCAGCTTAGGTTTGGGGACGTAGGTATGGCAGGCCCGATCTACAAACCATGAGAAGAACTCTTCAGGTTATGAAGAAAGTGCGAGTCTGAGGCGCTTGCTCAGGTTTTTGTCTCTGGATTTTGTATCAGCGATGGCACAATCTACAGACCTGAATTGAGATCTCGTGCATCTGAAGTCACGGCGCAGATCAGACGATCGCTCAAGTTGGTGTTTCTGTCCCTGATGGACCTTTCACGAAGGGTGGCATCACGAGGCCAAAGGGGTTTTCCCACGATGGGATTTGTGAGAAGCTCCAAACTGCAAAGTGTCTTCTGCAGGACAATTGAGACCTGTTGTTTGGCTCCAGGCCAATGATTCTGAGCAGGGTTCTAAGGATGCATGGCTGGGTAGCCCACCTCGCATTCCAATTGTCTCCTAGAAACAAGACAGGTTAGATCTGCTGGATCTGGGGGAGCAACCGAGGAGGCTGAGTTGAAATGGACTCTCCTATGGATGGGTCCTAATGTGCTTTTGTGTCGATGGAGACCTTGGAATAAAGCGGTGGCACTGGGGCCCTGAAGTGTTCTCCTAAACAGAGGCTTTGACACAACTCCAACGTGCAAGTTTCCCATGGGTAGATGAGATGTTTTGTGATGGGTGAGTCAAGAAACAGCCATATGCTGGTTTTGAAATCCAGGCCTCTGAGGAGAGATGCCTGGAAACTAAAGCAATGGATATGATTAGTGCCTAGGGGCCTGTTCTTTCCTTTTTACCTCTGGGGACATCTGTCTATGGGTCTGAGTACAGGTAGGTGCTCAGATGGGCTCAGATTGCCCCTGTTTTACCTGGGAAGCCACCACTAATGAGATGGATCAGGGACTTTGGAGGTTTATCCTTTTAGAAGGGATGTGGCCATTGGAATGGGCACACACAATTCCCTTGGAGAGGGCAAGTACAGTCCTCAGGTTTGGCTCCAGGGGCCTGAGCCTGTAGGTTGTGTAGGCCAGGGCTGTTTGGACAGTTGTCTGAAAACACAAACTTGGCTTATGTTTCAGGTCATAGGTTGGCAGGACTTATCTACAGACCATGAGGAGAATTTTCGGGATTTGAGAAAAGTGCGAGTGTGAGGCTCTTGCTCAAGTTTTTGTCTCTGGATATCGTGTCACTCATGGTCGTGAAATTTCTGGGTGACTTCATGGGAAATGGACGAGTCTTACTCCCTGGTGGTTTGGCCCAGTCCAAAGCTTTTGGGGTCACTCTGTGGGATGGAAGAAGTCCGTTTTTTTTTTTTTGATGTTGTTTTCTTTTTAACCTCAGGTGTCCCACCAAATGATGGATTCCAGAGTAGAGCCCTGGGGGGGTGGTGATTGGACAATCCGAAATCTGGTTAAAAATTGAGGCCTAGGGACATATCAAGCCCATTATGACATCTAATGGTCCAGTCACTGAGAGGACTTACTAGAGGACAGGACTCATGTTGAGAGTCACAATGCGTGTTTATGCCCTTGTCGCACTCAAGAATGGGCGGGGCCTCAGGGTGAATGCTGGTTTCTCCTACACTGAACGTTGGACAACGTGCCAACCACAAGGTTTCTTACCATGGGTAAGGGGGTGTTCTGATTTCTGCATCACACTCACCCCTGGGCAGTGATTGGAGATAAAGTCTCTGTTCTGAGGCCTGAAAACTGAGGTAGGGAAAAGATGATGACCTAAGGCCATGGCCGGTCTTATGTGCTCAGTGTGCGGTCTGCTTTCCGGGTGTTGGTCAAGAGGTCCGGGCTCAGGTTGTGTCCGACAGTGCATTAGTGCCCAGGTTAGACTGTATAATTTGGGTGAAGTCGAGTGCTGTGGAGGTTTATCCTCATTGAAGGTGCCTGGGCAGCTCATGAGGCAATAATTTTTTTCTAGAGGGCAGGCAGAGTGCTGCATTGTGGGTCCGGAATTGCCAAACTTGAGGGCTTCGGGGTCAGGAGTGTAAGGACGGAAGTCTGAGAAGACAAGCTAGACTTGGGTTTCAGGGCGAGGGCACGGCAGGTACCCCCTGCAGATCTGAACCAATACTCATGCATCTGAAGTCAGGGCGAGGATCAGACGTTGGCTCAGGTTGGAGTTTCCGTGCATGACGGCCGCTTCATGAAGGGAGCGGAATCTCGAGGCCATTGAGTTTTTCCCACGTTGGGAGTTGTGGGATGCCCCCTACAAAGATTCCTTCTGCGGGACAATTGAGACCTGTTGGACAGCTTCAGGACATTCCATATGGAATGACTCCAGAGCACCGTTCGAGGATGGATGCCTGGGAGGCCAGCCTCGCATTCCAATTGTCTCCTAGCAACAAGACAGTTTAGATCTGATGGTTCTGCGGGAGCAACCGGGGTGGCTGAGTTGAAATGGACTTTCCTGAGGATGGGTCCTAATGTGTTTTTGTGTCCATGAGGGCCTTGGAATGGGGCGGTGGCACCGGGACCCTGAAGTACTCTCCTATGCTTTGGACATGGCTCCCATGCACAGGTTTCCTTGTGGAGACGAGATGAGTTCTGCTGGGTGCCTCAGCAAAACCCCTATGCTCGTATTGGAATCAGGCTTTTGAGGAGACATGCCTGTAAACCAAGGCAATGGATCCTATTATGGCCTAGGGTCCTGTCTGGTTCAATCTTCTCCTCTGGGGACATCCATTTATGGTATGAGTGGAGGTAGATTATCAGCTGGTGTCAGACAGCCCTTGTTTGTTCCGGGCGACCTACACGATTGGGATGGCCTCAGGGACTTTGGAGGTTTCTCCTAATTTGTACGATTTTGGACAATAGAATGGGCAGAATTCCCATGGATTGGTAGGCTCAGTCCTAATGTGTGGCTCCAGGGGCCCCAGCCTGGAGGGTGTGTGGCCCTGGACTTTGAGGACAGAAGTCTGAAAACACAAACTCAGCTTAGGTTTGGGGACGTAGGTATGGCAGGCCCGATCTACAAACCATGAGAAGAACTCTTCAGGTTATGAAGAAAGTGCGAGTCTGAGGCGCTTGCTCAGGTTTTTGTCTCTGGATTTTGTATCAGCGATGGCACAATCTACAGACCTGAATTGAGATCTCGTGCAACTGAAGTCACGGCGCAGATCAGACGATCGCTCAAGTTGGTGTTTCTGTCCCTGATGGACCTTTCACGAAGGGTGGCATCACGAGGCCAAAGGGGTTTTCCCACGATGGGATTTGTGAGAAGCTCCAAACTGCAAAGTGTCTTCTGCAGGACAATTGAGACCTGTTGTTTGGCTCCAGGCCAATGATTCTGAGCAGGGTTCTAAGGATGCATGGCTGGGTAGCCCACCTCGCATTCCAATTGTCTCCTAGAAACAAGACAGGTTAGATCTGCTGGATCTGGGGGAGCAACCGAGGAGGCTGAGTTGAAATGGACTCTCCTATGGATGGGTCCTAATGTGCTTTTGTGTCGATGGAGACCTTGGAATAAAGCGGTGGCACTGGGGCCCTGAAGTGTTCTCCTAAACAGAGGCTTTGACACAGCTCCAACGTGCAAGTTTCCCATGGGTAGATGAGATGTTTTGTGATGGGTGAGTCAAGAAACAGCCATATGCTGGTTTTGAAATCCAGGCCTCTGAGGAGAGATGCCTGGAAACTAAAGCAATGGATATGATTAGTGCCTAGGGGCCTGTTCTTTCCTTTTTACCTCTGGGGACATCTGTCTATGGGTCTGAGTACAGGTAGGTGCTCAGATGGGCTCAGATTGCCCCTGTTTTACCTGGGAAGCCACCCCTAATGAGATGGATCAGGGACTTTGGAGGTTTATCCTTTTAGAAGGGATGTGGCCATTGGAATGGGCACACACAATTCCCTTGGAGAGGGCAAGTACAGTCCTCAGGTTTGGCTCCAGGGGCCTGAGCCTGTAGGTTGTGTAGGCCAGGGCTGTTTGGACAGTTGTCTGAAAACACAAACTTGGCTTATGTTTCAGGTCATAGGTTGGCAGGACTTATCTACAGACCATGAGGAGAATTTTCGGGATTTGAGAAAAGTGCGAGTGTGAGGCTCTTGCTCAAGTTTTTGTCTCTGGATATCGTGTCACTCATGGTCGTGAAATTTCTGGGTGACTTCATGGGAAATGGACGAGTCTTACTCCCTGGTGGTTTGGCCCAGTCCAAAGCTTTTGGGGTCACTCTGTGGGATGGAAGAAGTCCGTTTTTTTTTTTTTGATGTTGTTTTCTTTTTAACCTCAGGTGTCCCACCAAATGAGGGATTCCAGAGTAGAGCCCTGGGGGGGTGGTGATTGGACAATCAGAAATCTGGTTAAAAATTGAGGCCTAGGGACATATCAAGCCCATTATGACATCTAATGGTCCAGTCACTGAGAGGACTTACTAGAGGACAGGACTCATGTTGAGAGTCACAATGCGTGTTTATGCCCTTGTCGCACTCAAGAATGGGCGGGGCCTCAGGGTGAATGCTGGTTTCTCCTACACTGAACGTTGGACAACGTGCCAACCACAAGGTTTCTTACCATGGGTAAGGGGGTGTTCTGATTTCTGCATCACACTCACCCCTGGGCAGTGATTGGAGATAAAGTCTCTGTTCTGAGGCCTGAAAACTGAGGTAGGGAAAAGATGATGACCTAAGGCCATGGCCGGTCTTATGTGCTCAGTGTGCGGTCTGCTTTCCGGGTGTTGGTCAAGAGGTCTGGGCTCAGGTTGTGTCCGACAGTGCATTAGTGCCCAGGTTAGACTGTATAATTTGGGTGAAGTCGAGTGCTGTGGAGGTTTATCCTCATTGAAGGTGCCTGGGCAGCTCATGAGGCAATAATTTTTTTCTAGAGGGCAGGCAGAGTGCTGCATTGTGGGTCCGGAATTGCCAAACTTGAGGGCTTCGGGGTCAGGAGTGTAAGGACGGAAGTCTGAGAAGACAAGCTAGACTTGGGTTTCAGGGCGAGGGCACGGCAGGTACCCCCTGCAGATCTGAACCAATACTCATGCATCTGAAGTCAGGGCGAGGATCAGACGTTGGCTCAGGTTGGAGTTTCCGTGCATGACGGCCGCTTCATGAAGGGAGCGGAATCTCGAGGCCATTGAGTTTTTCCCACGTTGGGAGTTGTGGGATGCCCCCTACAAAGATTCCTTCTGCGGGACAATTGAGACCTGTTGGACAGCTTCAGGACATTCCATATGGAATGACTCCAGAGCACCGTTCGAGGATGGATGCCTGGGAGGCCAGCCTCGCATTCCAATTGTCTCCTAGCAACAAGACAGTTTAGATCTGATGGTTCTGCGGGAGCAACCGGGGTGGCTGAGTTGAAATGGACTTTCCTGAGGATGGGTCCTAATGTGTTTTTGTGTCCATGAGGGCCTTGGAATGGGGCGGTGGCACCGGGACCCTGAAGTACTCTCCTATGCTTTGGACATGGCTCCCATGCACAGGTTTCCTTGTGGAGACGAGATGAGTTCTGCTGGGTGCCTCAGCAAAACCCCTATGCTCGTATTGGAATCAGGCTTTTGAGGAGACATGCCTGTAAACCAAGGCAATGGATCCTATTATGGCCTAGGGTCCTGTCTGGTTCAATCTTCTCCTCTGGGGACATCCATTTATGGTATGAGTGGAGGTAGATTATCAGCTGGTGTCAGACAGCCCTTGTTTGTTCCGGGCGACCTACACGATTGGGATGGCCTCAGGGACTTTGGAGGTTTCTCCTAATTTGTACGATTTTGGACAATAGAATGGGCAGAATTCCCATGGATTGGTAGGCTCAGTCCTAATGTGTGGCTCCAGGGGCCCCAGCCTGGAGGGTGTGTGGCCCTGGACTTTGAGGACAGAAGTCTGAAAACACAAACTCAGCTTAGGTTTGGGGATGTAGGTATGGCAGGCCCGATCTACAAACCATGAGAAGAACTCTTCAGGTTATGAAGAAAGTGCGAGTCTGAGGCGCTTGCTCAGGTTTTTGTCTCTGGATTTTGTATCAGCGATGGCACAATCTACAGACCTGAATTGAGATCTCGTGCAACTGAAGTCACGGCGCAGATCAGACGATCGCTCAACTTGGTGTTTCTGTCCCTGATGGACCTTTCACGAAGGGTGGCATCACGAGGCCAAAGGGGTTTTCCCACGATGGGATTTGTGAGAAGCTCCAAACTGCAAAGTGTCTTCTGCAGGACAATTGAGACCTGTTGTTTGGCTCCAGGCCAATGATTCTGAGCAGGGTTCTAAGGATGCATGGCTGGGTAGCCCACCTCGCATTCCAATTGTCTCCTAGAAACAAGACAGGTTAGATCTGCTGGATCTGGGGGAGCAACCGAGGAGGCTGAGTTGAAATGGACTCTCCTATGGATGGGTCCTAATGTGCTTTTGTGTCGATGGAGACCTTGGAATAAAGCGGTGGCACTGGGGCCCTGAAGTGTTCTCCTAAACAGAGGCTTTGACACAGCTCCAACGTGCAAGTTTCCCATGGGTAGATGAGATGTTTTGTGATGGGTGAGTCAAGAAACAGCCATATGCTGGTTTTGAAATCCAGGCCTCTGAGGAGAGATGCCTGGAAACTAAAGCAATGGATATGATTAGTGCCTAGGGGCCTGTTCTTTCCTTTTTACCTCTGGGGACATCTGTCTATGGGTCTGAGTACAGGTAGGTGCTCAGATGGGCTCAGATTGCCCCTGTTTTACCTGGGAAGCCACCACTAATGAGATGGATCAGGGACTTTGGAGGTTTATCCTTTTAGAAGGGATGTGGCCATTGGAATGGGCACACACAATTCCCTTGGAGAGGGCAAGTACAGTCCTCAGGTTTGGCTCCAGGGGCCTGAGCCTGTAGGTTGTGTAGGCCAGGGCTGTTTGGACAGTTGTCTGAAAACACAAACTTGGCTTATGTTTCAGGTCATAGGTTGGCAGGACTTATCTACAGACCATGAGGAGAATTTTCGGGATTTGAGAAAAGTGCGAGTGTGAGGCTCTTGCTCAAGTTTTTGTCTCTGGATATCGTGTCACTCATGGTCGTGAAATTTCTGGGTGACTTCATGGGAAATGGACGAGTCTTACTCCCTGGTGGTTTGGCCCAGTCCAAAGCTTTTGGGGTCACTCTGTGGGATGGAAGAAGTCCGTTTTTTTTTTTTTTTGATGTTGTTTTCTTTTTAACCTCAGGTGTCCCACCAAATGAGGGATTCCAGAGTAGAGCCCTGGGGGGGTGGTGATTGGACAATCAGAAATCTGGTTAAAAATTGAGGCCTAGGGACATATCAAGCCCATTATGACATCTAATGGTCCAGTCACTGAGAGGACTTACTAGAGGACAGGACTCATGTTGAGAGTCACAATGCGTGTTTATGCCCTTGTCGCACTCAAGAATGGGCGGGGCCTCAGGGTGAATGCTGGTTTCTCCTACACTGAACGTTGGACAACGTGCCAACCACAAGGTTTCTTACCATGGGTAAGGGGGTGTTCTGATTTCTGCATCACACTCACCCCTGGGCAGTGATTGGAGATAAAGTCTCTGTTCTGAGGCCTGAAAACTGAGGTAGGGAAAAGATGATGACCTAAGGCCATGGCCGGTCTTATGTGCTCAGTGTGCGGTCTGCTTTCCGGGTGTTGGTCAAGAGGTCTGGGCTCAGGTTGTGTCCGACAGTGCATTAGTGCCCAGGTTAGACTGTATAATTTGGGTGAAGTCGAGTGCTGTGGAGGTTTATCCTCATTGAAGGTGCCTGGGCAGCTCATGAGGCAATAATTTTTTTCTAGAGGGCAGGCAGAGTGCTGCATTGTGGGTCCGGAATTGCCAAACTTGAGGGCTTCGGGGTCAGGAGTGTAAGGACGGAAGTCTGAGAAGACAAGCTAGACTTGGGTTTCAGGGCGAGGGCACGGCAGGTACCCCCTGCAGATCTGAACCAATACTCATGCATCTGAAGTCAGGGCGAGGATCAGACGTTGGCTCAGGTTGGAGTTTCCGTGCATGACGGCCGCTTCATGAAGGGAGCGGAATCTCGAGGCCATTGAGTTTTTCCCACGTTGGGAGTTGTGGGATGCCCCCTACAAAGATTCCTTCTGCGGGACAATTGAGACCTGTTGGACAGCTTCAGGACATTCCATATGGAATGACTCCAGAGCACCGTTCGAGGATGGATGCCTGGGAGGCCAGCCTCGCATTCCAATTGTCTCCTAGCAACAAGACAGTTTAGATCTGATGGTTCTGCGGGAGCAACCGGGGTGGCTGAGTTGAAATGGACTTTCCTGAGGATGGGTCCTAATGTGTTTTTGTGTCCATGAGGGCCTTGGAATGGGGCGGTGGCACCGGGACCCTGAAGTACTCTCCTATGCTTTGGACATGGCTCCCATGCACAGGTTTCCTTGTGGAGACGAGATGAGTTCTGCTGGGTGCCTCAGCAAAACCCCTATGCTCGTATTGGAATCAGGCTTTTGAGGAGACATGCCTGTAAACCAAGGCAATGGATCCTATTATGGCCTAGGGTCCTGTCTGGTTCAATCTTCTCCTCTGGGGACATCCATTTATGGTATGAGTGGAGGTAGATTATCAGCTGGTGTCAGACAGCCCTTGTTTGTTCCGGGCGACCTACACGATTGGGATGGCCTCAGGGACTTTGGAGGTTTCTCCTAATTTGTACGATTTTGGACAATAGAATGGGCAGAATTCCCATGGATTGGTAGGCTCAGTCCTAATGTGTGGCTCCAGGGGCCCCAGCCTGGAGGGTGTGTGGCCCTGGACTTTGAGGACAGAAGTCTGAAAACACAAACTCAGCTTAGGTTTGGGGATGTAGGTATGGCAGGCCCGATCTACAAACCATGAGAAGAACTCTTCAGGTTATGAAGAAAGTGCGAGTCTGAGGCGCTTGCTCAGGTTTTTGTCTCTGGATTTTGTATCAGCGATGGCACAATCTACAGACCTGAATTGAGATCTCGTGCAACTGAAGTCACGGCGCAGATCAGACGATCGCTCAACTTGGTGTTTCTGTCCCTGATGGACCTTTCACGAAGGGTGGCATCACGAGGCCAAAGGGGTTTTCCCACGATGGGATTTGTGAGAAGCTCCAAACTGCAAAGTGTCTTCTGCAGGACAATTGAGACCTGTTGTTTGGCTCCAGGCCAATGATTCTGAGCAGGGTTCTAAGGATGCATGGCTGGGTAGCCCACCTCGCATTCCAATTGTCTCCTAGAAACAAGACAGGTTAGATCTGCTGGATCTGGGGGAGCAACCGAGGAGGCTGAGTTGAAATGGACTCTCCTATGGATGGGTCCTAATGTGCTTTTGTGTCGATGGAGACCTTGGAATAAAGCGGTGGCACTGGGGCCCTGAAGTGTTCTCCTAAACAGAGGCTTTGACACAGCTCCAACGTGCAAGTTTCCCATGGGTAGATGAGATGTTTTGTGATGGGTGAGTCAAGAAACAGCCATATGCTGGTTTTGAAATCCAGGCCTCTGAGGAGAGATGCCTGGAAACTAAAGCAATGGATATGATTAGTGCCTAGGGGCCTGTTCTTTCCTTTTTACCTCTGGGGACATCTGTCTATGGGTCTGAGTACAGGTAGGTGCTCAGATGGGCTCAGATTGCCCCTGTTTTACCTGGGAAGCCACCACTAATGAGATGGATCAGGGACTTTGGAGGTTTATCCTTTTAGAAGGGATGTGGCCATTGGAATGGGCACACACAATTCCCTTGGAGAGGGCAAGTACAGTCCTCAGGTTTGGCTCCAGGGGCCTGAGCCTGTAGGTTGTGTAGGCCAGGGCTGTTTGGACAGTTGTCTGAAAACACAAACTTGGCTTATGTTTCAGGTCATAGGTTGGCAGGACTTATCTACAGACCATGAGGAGAATTTTCGGGATTTGAGAAAAGTGCGAGTGTGAGGCTCTTGCTCAAGTTTTTGTCTCTGGATATCGTGTCACTCATGGTCGTGAAATTTCTGGGTGACTTCATGGGAAATGGACGAGTCTTACTCCCTGGTGGTTTGGCCCAGTCCAAAGCTTTTGGGGTCACTCTGTGGGATGGAAGAAGTCCGTTTTTTTTTTTTTTGATGTTGTTTTCTTTTTAACCTCAGGTGTCCCACCAAATGAGGGATTCCAGAGTAGAGCCCTGGGGGGGTGGTGATTGGACAATCAGAAATCTGGTTAAAAATTGAGGCCTAGGGACATATCAAGCCCATTATGACATCTAATGGTCCAGTCACTGAGAGGACTTACTAGAGGACAGGACTCATGTTGAGAGTCACAATGCGTGTTTATGCCCTTGTCGCACTCAAGAATGGGCGGGGCCTCAGGGTGAATGCTGGTTTCTCCTACACTGAACGTTGGACAACGTGCCAACCACAAGGTTTCTTACCATGGGTAAGGGGGTGTTCTGATTTCTGCATCACACTCACCCCTGGGCAGTGATTGGAGATAAAGTCTCTGTTCTGAGGCCTGAAAACTGAGGTAGGGAAAAGATGATGACCTAAGGCCATGGCCGGTCTTATGTGCTCAGTGTGCGGTCTGCTTTCCGGGTGTTGGTCAAGAGGTCCGGGCTCAGGTTGTGTCCGACAGTGCATTAGTGCCCAGGTTAGACTGTATAATTTGGGTGAAGTCGAGTGCTGTGGAGGTTTATCCTCATTGAAGGTGCCTGGGCAGCTCATGAGGCAATAATTTTTTTCTAGAGGGCAGGCAGAGTGCTGCATTGTGGGTCCGGAATTGCCAAACTTGAGGGCTTCGGGGTCAGGAGTGTAAGGACGGAAGTCTGAGAAGACAAGCTAGACTTGGGTTTCAGGGCGAGGGCACGGCAGGTACCCCCTGCAGATCTGAACCAATACTCATGCATCTGAAGTCAGGGCGAGGATCAGACGTTGGCTCAGGTTGGAGTTTCCGTGCATGACGGCCGCTTCATGAAGGGAGCGGAATCTCGAGGCCATTGAGTTTTTCCCACGTTGGGAGTTGTGGGATGCCCCCTACAAAGATTCCTTCTGCGGGACAATTGAGACCTGTTGGACAGCTTCAGGACATTCCATATGGAATGACTCCAGAGCACCGTTCGAGGATGGATGCCTGGGAGGCCAGCCTCGCATTCCAATTGTCTCCTAGCAACAAGACAGTTTAGATCTGATGGTTCTGCGGGAGCAACCGGGGTGGCTGAGTTGAAATGGACTTTCCTGAGGATGGGTCCTAATGTGTTTTTGTGTCCATGAGGGCCTTGGAATGGGGCGGTGGCACCGGGACCCTGAAGTACTCTCCTATGCTTTGGACATGGCTCCCATGCACAGGTTTCCTTGTGGAGACGAGATGAGTTCTGCTGGGTGCCTCAGCAAAACCCCTATGCTCGTATTGGAATCAGGCTTTTGAGGAGACATGCCTGTAAACCAAGGCAATGGATCCTATTATGGCCTAGGGTCCTGTCTGGTTCAATCTTCTCCTCTGGGGACATCCATTTATGGTATGAGTGGAGGTAGATTATCAGCTGGTGTCAGACAGCCCTTGTTTGTTCCGGGCGACCTACACGATTGGGATGGCCTCAGGGACTTTGGAGGTTTCTCCTAATTTGTACGATTTTGGACAATAGAATGGGCAGAATTCCCATGGATTGGTAGGCTCAGTCCTAATGTGTGGCTCCAGGGGCCCCAGCCTGGAGGGTGTGTGGCCCTGGACTTTGAGGACAGAAGTCTGAAAACACAAACTCAGCTTAGGTTTGGGGATGTAGGTATGGCAGGCCCGATCTACAAACCATGAGAAGAACTCTTCAGGTTATGAAGAAAGTGCGAGTCTGAGGCGCTTGCTCAGGTTTTTGTCTCTGGATTTTGTATCAGCGATGGCACAATCTACAGACCTGAATTGAGATCTCGTGCAACTGAAGTCACGGCGCAGATCAGACGATCGCTCAACTTGGTGTTTCTGTCCCTGATGGACCTTTCACGAAGGGTGGCATCACGAGGCCAAAGGGGTTTTCCCACGATGGGATTTGTGAGAAGCTCCAAACTGCAAAGTGTCTTCTGCAGGACAATTGAGACCTGTTGTTTGGCTCCAGGCCAATGATTCTGAGCAGGGTTCTAAGGATGCATGGCTGGGTAGCCCACCTCGCATTCCAATTGTCTCCTAGAAACAAGACAGGTTAGATCTGCTGGATCTGGGGGAGCAACCGAGGAGGCTGAGTTGAAATGGACTCTCCTATGGATGGGTCCTAATGTGCTTTTGTGTCGATGGAGACCTTGGAATAAAGCGGTGGCACTGGGGCCCTGAAGTGTTCTCCTAAACAGAGGCTTTGACACAGCTCCAACGTGCAAGTTTCCCATGGGTAGATGAGATGTTTTGTGATGGGTGAGTCAAGAAACAGCCATATGCTGGTTTTGAAATCCAGGCCTCTGAGGAGAGATGCCTGGAAACTAAAGCAATGGATATGATTAGTGCCTAGGGGCCTGTTCTTTCCTTTTTACCTCTGGGGACATCTGTCTATGGGTCTGAGTACAGGTAGGTGCTCAGATGGACTCAGATTGCCCCTGTTTTACCTGGGAAGCCACCACTAATGAGATGGATCAGGGACTTTGGAGGTTTATCCTTTTAGAAGGGATGTGGCCATTGGAATGGGCACACACAATTCCCTTGGAGAGGGCAAGTACAGTCCTCAGGTTTGGCTCCAGGGGCCTGAGCCTGTAGGTTGTGTAGGCCAGGGCTGTTTGGACAGTTGTCTGAAAACACAAACTTGGCTTATGTTTCAGGTCATAGGTTGGCAGGACTTATCTACAGACCATGAGGAGAATTTTCGGGATTTGAGAAAAGTGCGAGTGTGAGGCTCTTGCTCAAGTTTTTGTCTCTGGATATCGTGTCACTCATGGTCGTGAAATTTCTGGGTGACTTCATGGGAAATGGACGAGTCTTACTCCCTGGTGGTTTGGCCCAGTCCAAAGCTTTTGGGGTCACTCTGTGGGATGGAAGAAGTCCGTTTTTTTTTTTTTTTGATGTTGTTTTCTTTTTAACCTCAGGTGTCCCACCAAATGAGGGATTCCAGAGTAGAGCCCTGGGGGGGTGGTGATTGGACAATCAGAAATCTGGTTAAAAATTGAGGCCTAGGGACATATCAAGCCCATTATGACATCTAATGGTCCAGTCACTGAGAGGACTTACTAGAGGACAGGACTCATGTTGAGAGTCACAATGCGTGTTTATGCCCTTGTCGCACTCAAGAATGGGCGGGGCCTCAGGGTGAATGCTGGTTTCTCCTACACTGAACGTTGGACAACGTGCCAACCACAAGGTTTCTTACCATGGGTAAGGGGGTGTTCTGATTTCTGCATCACACTCACCCCTGGGCAGTGATTGGAGATAAAGTCTCTGTTCTGAGGCCTGAAAACTGAGGTAGGGAAAAGATGATGACCTAAGGCAATGGCCGGTCTTATGTGCTCAGTGTGCGGTCTGCTTTCCGGGTGTTGGTCAAGAGGTCCGGGCTCAGGTTGTGTCCGACAGTGCATTAGTGCCCAGGTTAGACTGTATAATTTGGGTGAAGTCGAGTGCTGTGGAGGTTTATCCTCATTGAAGGTGCCTGGGCAGCTCATGAGGCAATAATTTTTTTCTAGAGGGCAGGCAGAGTGCTGCATTGTGGGTCCGGAATTGCCAAACTTGAGGGCTTCGGGGTCAGGAGTGTAAGGACGGAAGTCTGAGAAGACAAGCTAGACTTGGGTTTCAGGGCGAGGGCACGGCAGGTACCCCCTGCAGATCTGAACCAATACTCATGCATCTGAAGTCAGGGCGAGGATCAGACGTTGGCTCAGGTTGGAGTTTCCGTGCATGACGGCCGCTTCATGAAGGGAGCGGAATCTCGAGGCCATTGAGTTTTTCCCACGTTGGGAGTTGTGGGATGCCCCCTACAAAGATTCCTTCTGCGGGACAATTGAGACCTGTTGGACAGCTTCAGGACATTCCATATGGAATGACTCCAGAGCACCGTTCGAGGATGGATGCCTGGGAGGCCAGCCTCGCATTCCAATTGTCTCCTAGCAACAAGACAGTTTAGATCTGATGGTTCTGCGGGAGCAACCGGGGTGGCTGAGTTGAAATGGACTTTCCTGAGGATGGGTCCTAATGTGTTTTTGTGTCCATGAGGGCCTTGGAATGGGGCGGATGCACCGGGACCCTGAAGTACTCTCCTATGCTTTGGACATGGCTCCCATGCACAGGTTTCCTTGTGGAGACGAGATGAGTTCTGCTGGGTGCCTCAGCAAAACCCCTATGCTCGTATTGGAATCAGGCTTTTGAGGAGACATGCCTGTAAACCAAGGCAATGGATCCTATTATGGCCTAGGGTCCTGTCTGGTTCAATCTTCTCCTCTGGGGACATCCATTTATGGTATGAGTGGAGGTCGATTATCAGCTGGTGTCAGACAGCCCTTGTTTGTTCCGGGCGACCTACACGATTGGGATGGCCTCAGGGACTTTGGAGGTTTCTCCTAATTTGTACGATTTTGGACAATAGAATGGGCAGAATTCCCATGGATTGGTAGGCTCAGTCCTAATGTGTGGCTCCAGGGGCCCCAGCCTGGAGGGTGTGTGGCCCTGGACTTTGAGGACAGAAGTCTGAAAACACAAACTCAGCTTAGGTTTGGGGACGTAGGTATGGCAGGCCCGATCTACAAACCATGAGAAGAACTCTTCAGGTTATGAAGAAAGTGCGAGTCTGAGGCGCTTGCTCAGGTTTTTGTCTCTGGATTTTGTATCAGCAATGGCCGTGGAATGTCGGAGAGGCCTCATGCGCCATGGACGAATCTTCCTCTCTGAGGCTTTGGCCCGATTCCCAATTGCTTTTCGTCAATCTGTGGGATGGGAGGACTCCTTTCAGTTTTGTTACCTCAGGTGTCCCACCAAAAGAGGAATTCCAAAGCAACGCCGTGGGGAAGTCTGAAGGGACAACCCGAACTATGGTTAAAAATTGGGGCCTAGGGGCATGGCAAGCCCAGTATGCTATCTCTTCATCCAGCCACTGAGTGGCCTTACTTGAGGACTGGGCTCAGCCTGAGGGTCACAATGTGTGTTTGTGACCAATGTGGCCCGCGAGCATGGGCGGGGCCTCATGGGCCACACTGGTTTCAACTACTCTGAACGTTGGACAGCATGCCAACCACAAGGTTTCTTGCCATGGGGAAGGAGTTCTGATTTCTGCATCACCTTCAACCCTGGGCAGTGATAGGAGATAAGGTCTAGGTTCTGAAACCCGAAAACCGAGGTTGGGAAGAGATGACGACCTAAGGCCATGGCGGCTCGATGTGCTCAGTTTGCGGCTAGCTGTCTGGGAGGGGCCAGGGGGTCCAGGCTCAGGCTGTGTCAGAAAGGACATTAGTGCCCTGGTCAGCCTATGTATTGGGGGTACAGCCAAGGTCGGTGCAGGTTGATCCTCATTTGGGGTTACTGGGTAGCCCCAGAGGACAATGTTTTTCTTCTGGAGGGCAGGAAGAGTGCTGCATTGTAGTTCTGGATTGCCAAACTGGAGGGCTTGTGGGCCAGTAGTCTGACGACAAAAGTCTGAGAACACAAGCTAGGCTAAGGTTTCTGGGTGAGTCCAGGCAGGCACAATCTACAGACCTGAATTGAGATCTCGTGCATCTGAAGACAGGGCGAGGATCAGACGATCGCTCAGGTTGGAGTTTCTGTCCCTGATGGCCCCTTCATGAATGGGGGGGCATCACGAGGCCATGGGGGTTTTCCCACGATGGGAGTTGTGAGAAGCTCCAAAGTGCAGAGAGTCTTCTGCAGAACAATTGAGACCTGTTGTTTGGCTCCAGGCCAATGATTCTGAGCAGGGTTCTAAGGATGGATGGCTGGGTAGCCCACCTCGCATTCCAATTGTCTCCTAGCAACAAGACAGGTTAGATCTCCTGGATCTGTGGGGAGCAACCGAGGACGCTGAGTTGAAATGGACACCCCTGGGGATGGGTCCTAATGTGCTTTTGTGTCTATGGAGACCTTGGATTGAAGCGGTGGCACTGGGGCCCTAAAGGGTTCTCCTAAACAGAGGCTTTGACACAGCTCCAACGTGCAAGTTTCCCATGTGTAGATGAGATATTTTCTGATGGGTGAGTCAAGAAACAGCTATATGCTGCTTTTGAAATCCAGGCCTCTGAGGAGAGATGCCTGGAAACCAAAGCAATGGATCTGATTAGTGCCTAGGGTCCTGTTCTTTCCTTTTTACCTCTGGGGACATCTGTCTATGGGTCTGAGTGCAGGTAGGTGCTCAGTTGGGCTCAGATTGTCCCTGGATCAGGGACTTTTGAGGTTTATCCTATTAGGAGGGTTGAGGCCATTGGAATGGGCACACACAATTCCCTTGGAGAGGCCAAGTACAGTCCTCAGGTTTGGCTCCAGGGGCCTGAGCCTGTAGGTTGTGTAGGCCAGGGCTGTTTGGACAGTTGTCTGAAAACACAAACTCGGCTTATGTTTCGGGTCATAGGTATGGCAGGACTGATCTACAGACCATGAGGAGAACTCTTCGGGATTTGAAAGAAGGGCGAGTGTGAGGCTCCTGCTCAAGTATTTGTCTCTGTATATCGTGTCACTCATGGTCGTGGAATTTCTGGGTGACTTCATGGGAAATGGACGAGTCTTACTCTCTGGTGGTTTGGCCCCGTCCAAAGAGTTTGGGGTCATTCTGTGGGCTGGAAGAAGTCCGTTTGTTGTTGTTGTTGTTGTTGTTGTTGTTTTCTTTTTTAACCTCAGGTGTCCCACCAAATGAGGGATTCCAGAGCAGAGCCCTGGGGAGGGGCGACTGGACAATCAGAAATCTGGTTATAAATTGGGGCCTAGGGACATGTCAAGCCCATTATGACATCTAATGGTCCAGCCACAAAGAGGACTTACTAGAGGACAGGACTCATGCTGAGGGTCACAATGCGTGTGTATGCCCTCGTCGCACTCAAGAATGGGCGGGGCCTCAGGGTGAATGCTGGTTCCTCCTTCACTGAACGTTGGACAAAGTGCCAACCACAAGGGTTCTTGCCATGGGAAAGGAGGAGTTCTGATTTCTGCATCACAATCACCCCTGGGCAGTGATTGGAGATAAGGTCTCGGTTCTGAAGCCTGAAAACTGAGGTACAGAAGAGAGGATACCTAAGGCCATGGCGGGTTTTATGTGCTCCGTGTGCAGTCAGGTTTCTCGGTGTTGTTAAGGAGATCCGGGCTCAGGTTGTGTTCGACAGTGCATTAGTGCCAAGGTTAGACTATATAATTTCGGTAAAGTCGAGTGCTGTGTAGGTTGATCCTCATTTAAGGTTCCTGGGCAGCTCATTAGGCACTAATTTTTTTTCGAGAGGGCAGGCAGAGTGCTGCATTGTGGGTCCGGAATTGCCAAACTTGAGGGCTTCGGGGCCAGGAGTGTGAGGACGGAAGTGTGAGAAGACAAGGTAGACTTGGGTTTCAGGGCGAGGGCACGGCAGGTACCCCTTGCAGATCTGAAACAATATCTCATGCATCTGAAGTCAGGGCGAGGATCAGACGTTGGCTCAGGTTGGAGTTTCTGTGCATGACGGCCGCTTCATGAAGGGAGCGGAATCTCGAGGCCATTGAGGTTTTCCCACGTTGGGAGTTGTGGGATGGCTTGGTAGCCCACCTCGCATTCCAATTGTCTCCTAGCAACAAGACAGGTTAGATCTCCTGGATCTGTGGGGAGCAACCGAGGACGTTGAGTTGAAATGGACACCCCTGGGGATGGGTCCTAATGTGCTTTTGTGTCTATGGAGACCTTAGAATGAAGCGGTGGCACTGGGGCCCTAAACGGTTCTCCTAAACAGAGGCTTTGACACAGCTCCAACGTGCAAGCTTCCCATGTGTAGATGAGATGTTTTCTGATGGGTGAGTCAAGAAACAGCTATATGCTGCTTTTGAAATCCAGGCCTCTGAGGAGAGATGCCTGGAAACCAAAGCAATGGATCTGATTAGTGCCTAGGGCCTGTTCTTTCATTTTTACCTCTGGGGACATCTGTCTATGGGTCTGAGTGCACTTAGGTACTCAGTTGGGCTCAGATTGTCCCTGGATCAGGGACTTTTGAGGTTTATCCTATTAGGAGGGTTGAGGCCATTGGAATGGGCACACACAATTCCCTTGGAGAGGGCAAGTACAGTCCTTAGGTTTGGCTTCAGTGGCCTGAGCCTCTAGGTTGTGTAGGCCAGGGCTGTTTGGACAGTTGTCTGAAAACACAAACTAGGCTTATGTTTCGGGTCATAGGTATGGAAGGACTGATCTATATACCATGAGGAGAACTCTTCGGGATTTGAAGGAAGGGCGATTGTGAGGCTCCTGCTCACGTTTTTGTCTCTGGATATCGTGTCGTGGAATTTCTGGAGACTTTATGGGAAATGGACGAGTCTTACTCTCTGGTGGTTTGGCACCGTCCAAAGAGTTTGGGGTCATTCTGTGGGCTGGATGAAGTCCGTTTGTTGTTGTTGTTGTTGTTGTTTTCTTTTTTAACCTCAGGTGTCCTACCAAATGAGGGATTCCAGAGTAGAGCCCTGGTAAGGGGCGACTGGACAATCAGAAATCTGGTTAAAAATTGGGACCTAGGGACATGTCAAGCCCATTATGACATCTAATGGTCCAGCCACTGAGAGGACTTACTAGAGGACAGGACTCATGCTGAGGGTCACAATGCGTGTGTATGCCCTCGTCGCACTCAAGAATGGGCGGGGCCTCAGGGTGAATGCTGTTTTCTCCTACACTGATCGTTGGACAATGTGCCAACCACAAGGGTTCTTGCCATGGGTTAGGAGGAGTTCTGATTTCTGCATCACACTCACCCCTGGGCAGTGATTGGAGATAAGGTCTCGGTTCTGAAGCCTGAAAACTGAGGTAGGGAAGAGATGATGACATAAGGCCATGGCGGGTTTTATGTGCTCATTGTGCGGTCAGCTTTCTGAGTGTTGGTCAGGAGCTCCGGGCTCAGGTTGTGTTCGACAGTGCATTAGTGCCCTGGTTAGACTATATAATTTCGGTAAAGTCGAGTGCTGTGTAGGTTGATCCTCATTTAAGGTGCCTGGGCAGCTCATGAGGCAATAATTTTTTTTCTAGAGGGAAGGCAGGGTGCTGCATTGTGGGTCCGGAATTGCCATACTTGAGGGCTTCGGGGCCAGGATTGTGAGGACGGAATTCTGAGAAGACAAGCTAGACTTGGGTATCAGGGCGAGGGCACGGCAGGTACCCCCTGCAGATCTGAAGCAATATCTCATGCATCTGAAGTCAGGGCGAGGATCAGACGTTGGCTCAGGTTGGAGTTTCTGTGCATGACGGCCGCTTCATGAAGGGAGCGGAATCTCGAGGCCATTGAAGATTTCCCACGTTGGGATTTGTGGGATGCCCCCTTCAAGGATTCCTTCTGCGGGACAATTGAGACCTGTTGGACTGCTCCAGGACATCCCATATTGAATGACTCCAGAGCACCGTTCGCGGTTGGTTGCCTGGGAAGCACGCCTCGCATTCCAATTGTCTCCTAGCAACAAGACAGTTTAGATCTGATGGCTCTGCAGGAGCAACCGGGGTGGCTGAGTTGAAATGGACTTTCCTGAGGATGGGTCCTAATGTGTGTTTGTGTCCATGAGGGCCTTGGAATGGGGCGGTGGCAACGGGACCCTCAAGTACTCTCCTAAGCTTTGGACATGACACCCATGCACAGGTTTCCTTGTGGAGACGAGATGAGTTCTGATGGGTGCCTCAGGAAAACCCCTATAATCGTATTGGAATCAGGCTTTTTAGGACACATGCCTGTAACACAAAGCAATGGATCCTATTATGGCCTATGGTCCTGTCTGGTTCAATCTTCTTCTCTGGGGACATCCATCTATGATATGAGTGGAGGTCGATTATCAGCTGGTGTCAGACAGCCCTTGTTTGTTCCGGGCAACCTACACTATTGGGATGACCTCAGGGACTTTGGAGGTTTCTCCGAATTTGTACGATTTTGGACCATGGAATGGGCAGAATTCCCATGGATTGGTAGGCACAGTCCTAATGTGTGGCTCCAGGGGCCCAGCCTGGAGGGTGTGTGGCCCAAGACTTTGAGGACAGAAGTCTGAAAACACAAAATCAACTTAGGTTTGGGGACGTAGGAATGGCAGGCCCAATCTACAAACCATGAGAAAAAATCTTCAGGATATGAAGAAAGTGCGAGTCTGAGGCGCTTGCTCAGGCTTTTGTCTCTGGATTTTGTATCAGCGATGGCCGTGGAATGTCGGGGAGGCCTCAAGGGCCATGGACGAATCTTCCTCTCTGAGGATTTGGCCCGATTCCCAATAGCTTTTCTTCAATCTGTAGGATGGGAGGACTCCTTTCAGTTTTGTTACCTCAGGTGTCCAACCAAAAGAGGAATTCCAAAGCAAAGCCGTGGGGAAGACTGAAGGGACAACCCGAACTATGGTTAAAAATTGGGGCCTAGGGGAATGGCAAGCCCAATATGCTATCTCTTCATCCAGCCACTAAGTGGCCTTACGTGAGGACTGGGCTCAGCCTGAGGGTCACAATGTGTGTTTGTGACCAATGTGGCCCGCGAGCATGGGCGGGGCCTCATGGGCCACACTGGTTTCAACTACTCTGAACGTTGGACAGCATGCCAACCACAAGGTTTCTTGCCATGGGGAAGGAGTTCTGATTTCTGCATCACCTTCAACTCTGGGCAGTGATAGGAGATAAGGTCTAGGTTGTGAAACCTGAAAACCGAGGTTGGGAAGAGATGACGACCTAAGGCCATGGCGGCTCGATGTGCTCAGTGTGCGGCCAGCTGTCTGGGAGGGGCCAGAGGGTCCAGGCTCAGGCTGTGTCAGAAAGGACATTAGTGCCCTGGTCAGCCTATGTATTTGGGGTACAGCCAAGGTCGGTGCAGGTTGATCCTCATTTGGGGTTACTGGGTAGCCCCAGAGGACAATGTTTTAATTCTGGAGGGCAGGCAGAGTGCTGCATTGTAGTTCTGGATTGCCAAACTGGAGGGCTTGTGGGCCAGTAGTCTGACGACATAAGTCTGAGAACACAAGCTAGGCTTAGGTTTCTGGGTGAGGCCATGGCAGGCACAAACTACAGACCTGAATCGAGATCTCGTGCATCTGAAGTCAGGGCGAGGTTCAGACGATCACTCAGGTTGGAGTTTCTGTCCCTGATGGCCCCTTCATGAATGGGGGGTCATCACGAGGCCATGGGGGTTTTCCCACGATGGGAGTTGTGAGAAGCTCCAAAGTGCAGAGAGTCTTCTGCAGGACAATTGAGACCTGTTGTTTGGCTCCAGGCCAATGATTCTGAGCAGGGTTCTAAGGATGGATGGCTGGGTAGCCCACCTCGCATTCCAATTGTCTCCTAGCAACAAGACAGGTTAGATCTCCTGGATCTGTGGGGAGCAACCGAGGACGCTGAGTTGAAATGGACACCCCAGGGGATGGGTCCTAATGTGCTTTCGTGTTTATGGAGACCTTGGAATGAAGCGGTGGCACTGGGGCCCTAAAGGGTTCTCCTAAACAGAGGCTTTGACACAGCTCCAACGTGCAAGTTTCCCATGTGTAGATGAGATGTTTTCTGATGGGTGAGTCAAGAAACAGCTATATGCTGCTTTTGAAATCCAGGCCTCTGAGGAGAGATGCCTGGAAACCAAAGCAATGGATCTGATTAGTGCCTAGGGTCCTGTTCTTTCGTTTTTACCTCTGGGGACATTTGTCTATGGGTCTGAGTGCAGGTAGGTGCTCAGTTGGGCTCAGATTGTCCCTGGATCAAGGACTTTTGAGGTTTATCCTATTAGGAGGGTTGAGGCCATTGGAATGGGCACACACAATTCCCTTGGATAGGCCAAGTACAGTCCTCAGGTTTGGCTCCAGGGGCCTGAGCCTGTAGGTTGTGTAGGCCAGGGCTGTTTGGACAGTTGTCTGAAAACACAAACTCGGCTTATGTTTCGGGTCATAGGTATGGCAGGACTGATCTACAGACCATGAGGAGAACTCTTCGGGATTTGAAAGAAGGGCGAGTGTGAGGCTCCTGCTCAAGTTTTTGTCTCTGGATATCGTGTCACTCATGGTCGTGGAATTTCTGGGTGACTTCATGGGAAATGGACGAGTCTTACTCTCTGGTGGTTTGGCCCCGTCCAAAGAGTTTGGGGTCATTCTGTGGGCTGGAAGAAGTCCGTTTTTTGTTGTTGTTGTTGTTGTTGTTTTCTTTTTTAACCTCAGGTGTCCCACCAAATGAGGGATTCCAGAGCAGAGCCCTGGGGAGGGGCGACTGGACAATCAGAAATCTGGTTATAAATTGGGGCCTAGGGACATGTCAAGCCCATTATGACATCTAATGGTCCAGCCACAAAGAGGACTTACTAGAGGACAGGACTCATGCTGAGGGTCACAATGCGTGTGTATGCCCTCGTCGCACTCAAGAATGGGCGGGGCCTCAGGGTGAATGCTGGTTCCTCCTTCACTGAACGTTGGACAAAGTGCCAACCACAAGGGTTCTTGCCATGGGAAAGGAGGAGTTCTGATTTCTGCATCACAATCACCCCTGGGCAGTGATTGGAGATAAGGTCTCGGTTCTGAAGCCTGAAAACTGAGGTACAGAAGAGAGGATACCTAAGGCCATGGCGGGTTTTATGTGCTCCGTGTGCAGTCAGGTTTCTCGGTGTTGTTAAGGAGATCCGGGCTCAGGTTGTGTTCGACAGTGCATTAGTGCCAAGGTTAGACTATATAATTTCGGTAAAGTCGAGTGCTGTGTAGGTTGATCCTCATTTAAGGTTCCTGGGCAGCTCATTAGGCACTAATTTTTTTTCGAGAGGGCAGGCAGAGTGCTGCATTGTGGGTCCGGAATTGCCAAACTTGAGGGCTTCGGGGCCAGGAGTGTGAGGACGGAAGTGTGAGAAGACAAGGTAGACTTGGGTTTCAGGGCGAGGGCACGGCAGGTACCCCTTGCAGATCTGAAACAATATCTCATGCATCTGAAGTCAGGGCGAGGATCAGACGTTGGCTCAGGTTGGAGTTTCTGTGCATGACGGCCGCTTCATGAAGGGAGCGGAATCTCGAGGCCATTGAGGTTTTCCCACGTTGGGAGTTGTGGGATGGCTTGGTAGCCCACCTCGCATTCCAATTGTCTCCTAGCAACAAGACAGGTTAGATCTCCTGGATCTGTGGGGAGCAACCGAGGACGTTGAGTTGAAATGGACACCCCTGGGGATGGGTCCTAATGTGCTTTTGTGTCTATGGAGACCTTAGAATGAAGCGGTGGCACTGGGGCCCTAAACGGTTCTCCTAAACAGAGGCTTTGACACAGCTCCAACGTGCAAGCTTCCCATGTGTAGATGAGATGTTTTCTGATGGGTGAGTCAAGAAACAGCTATATGCTGCTTTTGAAATCCAGGCCTCTGAGGAGAGATGCCTGGAAACCAAAGCAATGGATCTGATTAGTGCCTAGGGCCTGTTCTTTCATTTTTACCTCTGGGGACATCTGTCTATGGGTCTGAGTGCACTTAGGTACTCAGTTGGGCTCAGATTGTCCCTGGATCAGGGACTTTTGAGGTTTATCCTATTAGGAGGGTTGAGGCCATTGGAATGGGCACACACAATTCCCTTGGAGAGGGCAAGTACAGTCCTTATGTTTGGCTTCAGTGGCCTGAGCCTCTAGGTTGTGTAGGCCAGGGCTGTTTGGACAGTTGTCTGAAAACACAAACTAGGCTTATGTTTCGGGTCATAGGTATGGAAGGACTGATCTATATACCATGAGGAGAACTCTTCGGGATTTGAAGGAAGGGCGATTGTGAGGCTCCTGCTCACGTTTTTGTCTCTGGATATCGTGTCGTGGAATTTCTGGAGACTTTATGGGAAATGGACGAGTCTTACTCTCTGGTGGTTTGGCACCGTCCAAAGAGTTTGGGGTCATTCTGTGGGCTGGATGAAGTCCGTTTGTTGTTGTTGTTGTTGTTGTTTTCTTTTTTAACCTCAGGTGTCCTACCAAATGAGGGATTCCAGAGTAGAGCCCTGGTAAGGGGCGACTGGACAATCAGAAATCTGGTTAAAAATTGGGACCTAGGGACATGTCAAGCCCATTATGACATCTAATGGTCCAGCCACTGAGAGGACTTACTAGAGGACAGGACTCGTGCTGAGGGTCACAATGCGTGTGTATGCCCTCGTCGCACTCAAGAATGGGCGGGGCCTCAGGGTGAATGCTGTTTTCTCCTACACTGATCGTTGGACAATGTGCCAACCACAAGGGTTCTTGCCATGGGTTAGGAGGAGTTCTGATTTCTGCATCACACTCACCCCTGGGCAGTGATTGGAGATAAGGTCTCGGTTCTGAAGCCTGAAAACTGAGGTAGGGAAGAGATGATGACATAAGGCCATGGCGGGTTTTATGTGCTCATTGTGCGGTCAGCTTTCTGAGTGTTGGTCAGGAGCTCCGGGCTCAGGTTGTGTTCGACAGTGCATTAGTGCCCTGGTTAGACTATATAATTTCGGTAAAGTCGAGTGCTGTGTAGGTTGATCCTCATTTAAGGTGCCTGGGCAGCTCATGAGGCAATAATTTTTTTTCTAGAGGGAAGGCAGGGTGCTGCATTGTGGGTCCGGAATTGCCATACTTGAGGGCTTCGGGGCCAGGATTGTGAGGACGGAATTCTGAGAAGACAAGCTAGACTTGGGTATCAGGGCGAGGGCACGGCAGGTACCCCCTGCAGATCTGAAGCAATATCTCATGCATCTGAAGTCAGGGCGAGGATCAGACGTTGGCTCAGGTTGGAGTTTCTGTGCATGATGGCCGCTTCATGAAGGGAGCGGAATCTCGAGGCCATTGAAGATTTCCCACGTTGGGATTTGTGGGATGCCCCCTTCAAGGATTCCTTCTGCGGGACAATTGAGACCTGTTGGACTGCTCCAGGACATCCCATATTGAATGACTCCAGAGCAATGTTCGCGGTTGGTTGCCTGGGAAGCACGCCTCGCATTCCAATTTTCTCCTAGCAACAAGACAGTTTAGATCTGATGGCTCTGCAGGAGCAACCGGGGTGGCTGAGTTGAAATGGACTTTCCTGAGGATGGGTCCTAATGTGTGTTTGTGTCCATGAGGGCCTTGGAATGGGGTGGTGGCAACGGGACCCTGAAGTACTCTCCTAAGCTTTGGACATGACACCCATGCACAGGTTTCCTTGTGGAGACGAGATGAGTTCTGATGGGTGCCTCAGGAAAACCCCTATAATCGTATTGGAATCAGGCTTTTTAGGACACATGCCTGTAACACAAAGCAATGGATCCTATTATGGCCTATGGTCCTGTCTGGTTCAATCTTCTTCTCTGGGGACATCCATCTATGATATGAGTGGAGGTCGATTATCAGCTGGTGTCAGACAGCCCTTGTTTGTTCCGGGCAACCTACACTATTGGGATGACCTCAGGGACTTTGGAGGTTTCTCCGAATTTGTACGATTTTGGACCATGGAATGGGCAGAATTCCCATGGATTGGTAGGCACAGTCCTAATGTGTGGCTCCAGGGGCCCAGCCTGGAGGGTGTGTGGCCCAAGACTTTGAGGACAGAAGTCTGAAAACACAAACTCAACTTAGGTTTGGGGACGTAGGAATGGCAGGCCCAATCTACAAACCATGAGAAAAAATCTTCAGGATATGAAGAAAGTGCGAGTCTGAGGCGCTTGCTCAGGCTTTTGTCTCTGGATTTTGTATCAGCGATGGCCGTGGAATGTCGGGGAGGCCTCAAGGGCCATGGACGAATCTTCCTCTCTGAGGATTTGGCCCGATTCCCAATAGCTTTTCTTCAATCTGTAGGATGGGAGGACTCCTTTCAGTTTTGTTACCTCAGGTGTCCAACCAAAAGAGGAATTCCAAAGCAAAGCCGTGGGGAAGACTGAAGGGACAACCCGAACTATGGTTAAAAATTGGGGCCTAGGGGAATGGCAAGCCCAATATGCTATCTCTTCATCCAGCCACTAAGTGGCCTTACGTGAGGACTGGGCTCAGCCTGAGGGTCACAATGTGTGTTTGTGACCAATGTGGCCCGCGAGCATGGGCGGGGCCTCATGGGCCACACTGGTTTCAACTACTCTGAACGTTGGACAGCATGCCAACCACAAGGTTTCTTGCCATGGGGAAGGAGTTCTGATTTCTGCATCACCTTCAACTCTGGGCAGTGATAGGAGATAAGGTCTAGGTTGTGAAACCTGAAAACCGAGGTTGGGAAGAGATGACGACCTAAGGCCATGGCGGCTCGATGTGCTCAGTGTGCGGCCAGCTGTCTGGGAGGGGCCAGAGGGTCCAGGCTCAGGCTGTGTCAGAAAGGACATTAGTGCCCTGGTCAGCCTATGTATTTGGGGTACAGCCAAGGTCGGTGCAGGTTGATCCTCATTTGGGGTTACTGGGTAGCCCCAGAGGACAATGTTTTAATTCTGGAGGGCAGGCAGAGTGCTGCATTGTAGTTCTGGATTGCCAAACTGGAGGGCTTGTGGGCCAGTAGTCTGACGACATAAGTCTGAGAACACAAGCTAGGCTTAGGTTTCTGGGTGAGGCCATGGCAGGCACAAACTACAGACCTGAATCGAGATCTCGTGCATCTGAAGTCAGGGCGAGGTTCAGACGATCACTCAGGTTGGAGTTTCTGTCCCTGATGGCCCCTTCATGAATGGGGGGTCATCACGAGGCCATGGGGGTTTTCCCACGATGGGAGTTGTGAGAAGCTCCAAAGTGCAGAGAGTCTTCTGCAGGACAATTGAGACCTGTTGTTTGGCTCCAGGCCAATGATTCTGAGCAGGGTTCTAAGGATGGATGGCTGGGTAGCCCACCTCGCATTCCAATTGTCTCCTAGCAACAAGACAGGTTAGATCTCCTGGATCTGTGGGGAGCAACCGAGGACGCTGAGTTGAAATGGACACCCCAGGGGATGGGTCCTAATGTGCTTTCGTGTTTATGGAGACCTTGGAATGAAGCGGTGGCACTGGGGCCCTAAAGGGTTCTCCTAAACAGAGGCTTTGACACAGCTCCAACGTGCAAGTTTCCCATGTGTAGATGAGATGTTTTCTGATGGGTGAGTCAAGAAACAGCTATATGCTGCTTTTGAAATCCAGGCCTCTGAGGAGAGATGCCTGGAAACCAAAGCAATGGATCTGATTAGTGCCTAGGGTCCTGTTCTTTCGTTTTTACCTCTGGGGACATTTGTCTATGGGTCTGAGTGCAGGTAGGTGCTCAGTTGGGCTCAGATTGTCCCTGGATCAAGGACTTTTGAGGTTTATCCTATTAGGAGGGTTGAGGCCATTGGAATGGGCACACACAATTCCCTTGGATAGGCCAAGTACAGTCCTCAGGTTTGGCTCCAGGGGCCTGAGCCTGTAGGTTGTGTAGGCCAGGGCTGTTTGGACAGTTGTCTGAAAACACAAACTCGGCTTATGTTTCGGGTCATAGGTATGGCAGGACTGATCTACAGACCATGAGGAGAACTCTTCGGGATTTGAAAGAAGGGCGAGTGTGAGGCTCCTGCTCAAGTTTTTGTCTCTGGATATCGTGTCACTCATGGTCGTGGAATTTCTGGGTGACTTCATGGGAAATGGACGAGTCTTACTCTCTGGTGGTTTGGCCCCGTCCAAAGAGTTTGGGGTCATTCTGTGGGCTGGAAGAAGTCCGTTTTTTGTTGTTGTTGTTGTTGTTGTTTTCTTTTTTAACCTCAGGTGTCCCACCAAATCAGGGATTCCAGAGCAGAGCCCTGGGGAGGGGCGACTGGACAATCAGAAATCTGGTTAAAAATTGGGGCCTAGGGACATGTCAAGCCCATTATGACATCTAATGGTCCAGCCACTAAGAGGACTTACTAGAGAACAGGACTCATGCTGAGGGTCACAATGCGTGTGTATGCCCTGGTCGCACCCAAGAATGGGCGGGGCCTCAGGGTGAATGCTGTTTCTCCTACACTGAACATTGGACAACGTGCCAACCACAAGGGTTATTGCCATGGGTAAGGATGAGTTCTGATTTCTGCATCACACTCACCCCTGGTCAGTGATTGGAGATAAGGTCTTGGTTCTGAAGCTTGAAAACTGAGGTACAGAAGAGAGGTTACCTAAGGCCATGGCGGGTTTTATGTGCTCAGCGTGCGGTCAGCTTTCTGGGTGTTGGTCAGGAGGTCTGGGCTCATGTTGTGTTCGACAGTGCATTAGTGACCAGGTTAGACTATATTATTTCGGTAAAGTCGAGTGCTGTGTAGGTTTCTCCTCATTTAAGGTACCTGGGCAGCTCATGAGGGAATAATTTTTTTTCTAGAGGGCAGGCAGAGTGCTGCATTGTGGGTCCGGAATTGCCAAACTTGAGGGCTTCGGGGCCAGGAGTGTGAGGACGGAAGTGTGAGAAGACAAGGTAGACTTGGGTTTCAGGGCGAGGGCACGGCAGGTACCCCCTGCAGATCTGAACCAATATCTCATGCATCTGAAGTCAGGGTGAGGATCAGACGTTGGCTCAGGTTGGAGTTTCTGTGCATGATGGCCGCTTCATGAAGGGAGCGGAATCTCGAGGCCATTGAGGTTTTCCCACGTTGGGAGTTGTGGGATGCCCCCTTCAAGGATTCCTTCTGCGGGACAATTGAGACCTGTTGGACAGCTCCAGGACAAAGCATATGGAATGACTCCAGAGCACCGTTCGCGGATGGATCACTGGGAAGCTCCCCTCCCATTCCAATTGTCTCCTAGCAACAAGACAGTTTAGAGTTGATGGCTCTGCCGGAGCAACCAGGGTGGCTGAGTTGAAATGGACTTTCCTGAGGATGGGTCCTAATGTGTTTTTGTGTCCATGAGGGCCTTGGAATGGGGCGGTGGCACCGGGACCCTGAAGTACTCTCCTAAGCTTTGGACATGGCTCCCATGCACAGGTTTCCTTGTGGAGACGAGATGAGTTCTGATGGGTGCCTCAGGAAAAACCCTATGCTCGTATTGGAATCAGGCTTTTGAGGACACATGCCCGTAACCCAAAGCAATGGATCTTAATATGGCCTAGGGTCCTGTCTGGTTCAATCTTCTTCTCTAGGGACATCCAACTATGGTATGAGTGGAGGTCGATTATCAGCTGGTGTCAGACAGCCCTTGTTTGTTCCGGGCGACCTACACTATTGGGATGATCTCTGGGACTTTGGAGGTTTCTCCTAATTTGTAAGATTTTGGACCATGGAATGGGCAGAATTCCCATGGATTGGTAGGCACAGTCCTAATGTGTGGCTCTAGGTGCCCAGCCTGGAGGGTGTGTGGCCCAAGACTTTGAGGACAGAAGTCTGAAAACACAAACTCAACTTAGGTTTGGGGAGGTAGGTATGGCAGGCCCGATCTACAAACCATGAGAAAAACTCTTCAGGATATGAAGAAAGTGCGAGTCTGAGGCTCTTGCTCAGGCTTTTGTCTCTGGATTTTGTATCAGCGATGGCCGTGGAATGTCGGGGAGGCCTCATGCGCCATGGACGAATCTTCCTCTCTGAGGCTTTGGCCCGATTCCCAATTGCTTTTCGTCAATCTGTGGGATGGGAGGACTCCTTTCAATTTTGTTACCTCAGGTGTCCCACCAAAAGAGGAATTCCAAAGCAAAGCCATGGGGAAGACTGAAGGGACAACCCGAACTATGGTTAAAAATTGGGGCCTAGGGGCATGGCAAGCCCAGTATGCTATCTCTTCATCCAGCCACTGAGTGGCCTTACTTGAGGACTGGGCTCAGCCTGAGGGTCACAATGTGTGTTTGTGACCAATGTGGCCCGCGAGCATGGGCGGGGCCTCATGGGCCACACTGGTTTCAACTACTCTGAACGTTGGACAGCATGCCAACCACAAGGTTTCTTGCCATGGGGAAGGAGTTCTGATTTCTGCATCCCCTTCAACCCTGGGCAGTGATAGGAGATAAGGTCTAGGTTCTGAAACCTGAAAACCGAGGTTGGGAAGAGATGACGACCTAAGGCCATGGCGGCTCGATGTGCTCAGTGTGCGGCCCGCTGTCTGGGAGGGGCCAGGGGGTCCAGGCTCAGGCTGTGTCAGAAAGGACATTAGTGCCCTGGTCAGCCTATGTATTTGGGGTACAGCCAAGGTCGGTGCAGGTTGATCCTCATTTGGGGTTACTGGGTAGCCCCAGAGGACAATGATTTTCTTCTGGAGGGCAGGAAGAGTGCTGCATTGTAGTTCTGGATTGCCAAACTGGAGGGCTTGTGGCCCAGTAGTCTGACGACAAAAGTCTGAGAACACAAGCTAGGCTTAGGTTTCTGGGTGAGGCCATGGCAGGCACAATCTACAGACCTGAATTGAGATCTCGTGCATCTGAAGACAGGGCGAGGATCAGACGATCGCTCAGGATGGAGTTTGTGTCCCTGATGGCCCCTTCATGAATGGGGGGGCATCACGAGGCCATGGGGGTTTTCCCACGATGGGAGTTGTGAGAAGCTCCAAAGTGCAGAGAGTCTTCTGCAGAACAATTGAGACCTGTTGTTTGGCTCCAGGCCAATGATTCTGAGCAGGGTTCTAAGGATGGATGGCTGGGTAGCCCACCTCGCATTCCAATTGTCTCCTAGCAACAAGACAGGTTAGATCTCCTGGATCTGTGGGGAGCAACCGAGGACGCTGAGTTGAAATGGACACCCCTGGGGATGGGTCCTAATGTGCTTTTGTGTCTATGGAGACCTTGGAATGAAGCGGTGGCACTGGGGCCCTAAAGGGTTCTCCTAAACAGAGGCTTTGACACAGCTCCAACGTGCAAGTTTCCCATGTGTAGATGAGATATTTTCTGATGGGTGAGTCAAGAAACAGCTATATGCTGCTTTTGAAATCCAGGCCTCTGAGGAGAGATGCCTGGAAACCAAAGCAATGGATCTGATTAGTGCCTAGGGTCCTGTTCTTTCCTTTTTACCTCTGGGGACATCTGTCTATGGGTCTGAGTGCAGGTAGGTGCTCAGTTGGGCTCAGATTGTCCCTGGATCAGGGACTTTTGAGGTTTATCCTATTAGGAGGGTTGAGGCCATTGGAATGGGCACACACAATTCCCTTGGAGAGGCCATGTACAGTCCTCAGGTTTGGCTACAGGGTCCTGAGCCTGTAGGTTGTGTAGGCCAGGGCTGTTTGGACAGTTGTCTGAAAACACAAACTCGGCTTATGTTTCGGGTCATAGGTATGGCAGGACTGATCTACAGACCATGAGGAGAACTCTTCGGGATTTGAAAGAAGAGCGAGTGTGAGGCTCCTGCTCAAGTTTTTGTCTCTGTATATCGTGTCACTCATGGTCGTGGAATTTCTGCGTGACTTCATGGGAAATGGACGAGTCTTACTCTCTGGTGGTTTGGCCCCGTCCAAAGAGTTTGGGGTCATTCTGTGGGCTGGAAGAAGTCCGTATTTTGTTGTTGTTGTTGTTGTTGTTGTTTTCTTTTTTAACCTCAGGTGTCCCACCAAATGAGGGATTCCAGAGCAGAGCCCTGGGGAGGGGCGACTGGACAATCAGAAATCTGGTTAAAAATTGGGGCCTAGGGACATGTCAAGCCCATTATGACATCTAATGGTCCAGCCACAAAGAGGACTTACTAGAGGACAGGACTCATGCTGAGGGTCACAATGCGTGTGTATGCCCTCGTCGCACTCAAGAACGGGCAGGGCCTCAGGGTGAATGCTGGTTTCTCCTTCACTGAACGTTGGACAAAGTGCCAACCACAAGGCTCTTGCCATGGGTAAGGAGGAGTTCTGATTTCTGCATCACACTCACCCCTGGGCAGTGATCGGAGATAAGGTCTCGGTTCTGAAGCCTGAAAACTGAGGTACAGAAGAGAGGATACCTAAGGCCATGGCGGGTTTTATGTGCTCAGTGTGCAGTCAGCTTTCTCGGTGTTGGTCAGGAGATCCGGGCTCAGGTTGTGTTCGACAGAGCATTAGTGCCCAGCTTAGACTATATAATTTCGGTAAAGTCGAGTGCTGTGTAGGTTGATCCTCATTTAAGGTTCCTGGGCAGCTCATGAGGCACTAATTTTTTTTCTAGAGTGCAGGCAGAGTGCTGCATTGTGGGTCCGGAATTGCCAAACTTGAGGGCTTCGGGGCCAGGAGTGTGAGGACGGAAGTGTGAGAAGACAAGGTAGACTTGGGTATCAGGGCGTGGGCACGGCAGGTACCCCCTGCAGATCTGAAGCAATATCTCATGCATCTGAAGTCAGGGCGAGGATCAGACGTTGGCTCAGGTTGGAGTTTCTGTGCATGACGGCCGCTTCATGAAGGGAGCGGAATCTCGAGGCCATTGAGGTTTTCCCACGTTGGGAGTTGTGGGATGCCCCCTTCAAGGATTCCTTCTGCGGGACAATTGAGACCTGTTGGACAGCTCCAGGACATCCCATATGGAATGACTCCAGAGCACCGTTCGCGGATGGATGCCTGGGAAGCCCGCCTCCCATTCCAATTGTCTCCTAGCAACAAGACAGTTTAGAGTTGATGGCTCTGCCGGAGCAACCAGGGTGGCTGAGTTGAAATGGACTTTCCTGAGGATGGGTCCTAATGTGTTTTTGTGTCCATGAGGGCCTTGGAATGGGGCGGTGGCACCGGGACCCTGAAGTACTCTCCTAAGCTTTGGACATGGCTCCCATGCACAGGTTTCCTTGTGGAGACGAGATGAGTTCTGATGGGTGCCTCAGAAAAACCCCTATGCTCGTATTGGAATCAGGCTTTTGAGGACACATGCCCGTAAACCAAAGCAATGGATCTTAATATGGTCTAGGGTCCTGTCTGGTTCAATCTTCTTCTCTAGGGACATCCAACTATGGTATGAGTGGAGGTCGATTATCAGCTGGTGTCAGACAGCCCTTGTTTGTTCCGAGCGACCTACACTATTGGGATGACCTCAGGGACTTTGGAGGTTTCTCCTAATTTGTACGATTTTGGACCATGGAATGGGCAGAATTCCCATGGATTGGTAGGCACAGTCCTAATGTGTGGCTCCAGGGGCCCAGCCTGGAGGGTGTGTGGCCCTGGACTTTGAGGACAGAAGTCTGAAAACACAAACTCAGCTTAGGTTTGGGGACGTAGGTATGGCAGGCCCGATCTACAAACCATGAGAAAAACTCTTCAGGATCTGAAGAGATGCGAGTCTGAGGCGCTTGCTCAGGCTTTTGTCTCTGGATTTTGTATCAGCGATGGCCGTGGAATGTCGGGGAGGCCTCATGCGCCATGGACGAATCTTCCTCTCTGAGGCTTTGGCCCGATTCCCAATTGCTTTTCGTCAATCTGTGGGATGGGAGGACTCCTTTCAGTTTTGTTACCTCAGGTGTCCCACCAAAAGAGGAATTCCAAAGCAAAGCCGTGGGGAAGACTGAAGGGACAACCCGAACTATGGTTAAAAATTGGGGCCTAGGGGCATGGCAAGCCCAATATGCTATCTCTTCATCCAGCCACTGAGTGGCCTTACTTGAGGACTGGGCTCAGCCTGAGGGTCACAATGTGTGTTTGTGACCAATGTGGCCCGCGAGCATGGGCGGGGCCTCATGGGCCACACTGGTTTCAACTACTCTGAACGTTGGACAGCATGCCAACCACAAGGTTTCTTGCCATGGGGAAGGAGTTCTGATTTCTGCATCACCTTCAACCCTGGGCAGTGATAGGAGATAAGGTCTAGGTTCTGAAACCTGAAAACCGAGGTTGGGAAGAGATGACGACCTAAGGCCATGGAGGCTCGATGTGCTCAGTGTGCGGCCAGCTGTCTGGGAGGGGCCAGGGGGTCCAGGCTCAGGCTGTGTCAGAAAGGACATTAGTGCCCTGGTCAGCCTATGTATTTGGGGTACAGCCAAGGTCGGTGCGGGTTTATCCTCATTTGGGGTTACTGGGTAGCCCCAGAGGACAATGTTTTTCTTCTGGAGGGCAGGAAGAGTGCTGCATTGTAGTTCTGGATTGCCAAACTGGAGGGCTTGTGGGCCAGTAGTCTGACGACAAAAGTCTGAGAACACAAGCTAGGCTTAGGTTTCTGGGTGAGGCCATGGCAGGCACAATCTACAGACCTGAATTGAGATCTCGTGCATCTGAAGACAGGGCGAGGATCAGACGATCGCTCAGGTTGGAGTTTCTGTCCCTGATGGCCCCTACATGAATGGGGGGGCATCACGTGGCCATGGGGGTTTTCCCAAGATGGGAGTTGTGAGAAGCTCCAAAGTGCAGAGAGTCTTCTGCAGAACAATTGAGACCTGTTGTTTGGCTCCAGGCCAATGATTCTGAGCAGGGTTCTAAGGATGGATGGCTGGGTAGCCCACCTCACATTCCAATTGTCTCCTAGAAACAAGACAGGTTAGATCTGCTGGATCTGGGGGAGCAACCGAGGACGCTGAGTTGAAATGGACTCTCCTATGGATGGGTCCTAATGTGCTTTTGTGTCGATGGAGACCTTGGAATAAAGCGGTGGCACTGGGGCCCTGAAGTGTTCTCCTAAACAGAGGCTTTGACACAGCTCCAACGTGCAAGTTTCCCATGGGTAGATGAGATGTTTTCTGATGGGTGAGTCAAGAAACAGCCATATGCTGGTTTTGAAATCCAGGCCTCTGAGGAGAGATGCCTGGAAACTAAAGCAATGGATATGATTAGTGCCTAGGGGCCTGTTCTTTCCTTTTTACCTCTGGGGACATCTGTCTATGGGTCTGAGTACAGGTAGGTGCTCAGATGGGCTCAGATTGCCCCTGTTTTACCTGGGAAGCCACCACTAATGAGATGGATCAGGGACTTTGGAGGTTTATCCTTTTAGAAGGGATGTGGCCATTGGAATGGGCACACACAATTCCCTTGGAGAGGGCAAGTACAGTCCTCAGGTTTGGCTCCAGGGGCCTGAGCCTGTAGGTTGTGTAGGCCAGGGCTGTTTGGACAGTTGTCTGAAAACACAAACTTGGCTTATGTTTCAGGTCATAGGTTGGCAGGACTTATCTACAGACCATGAGGAGAATTTTCGGGATTTGAGAAAAGTGCGAGTGTGAGGCTCTTGCTCAAGTTTTTGTCTCTGGATATCGTGTCACTCATGGTCGTGAAATTTCTGGGTGACTTCATGGGAAATGGACGAGTCTTACTCCCTGGTGGTTTGGCCCAGTCCAAAGCTTTTGGGGTCACTCTGTGGGATGGAAGAAGTCCGTTTTTTTTTTTTTTTGATGTTGTTTTCTTTTTAACCTCAGGTGTCCCACCAAATGAGGGATTCCAGAGTAGAGCCCTGGGGGGGTGGTGATTGGACAATCAGAAATCTGGTTAAAAATTGAGGCCTAGGGACATATCAAGCCCATTATGACATCTAATGGTCCAGTCACTGAGAGGACTTACTAGAGGACAGGACTCATGTTGAGAGTCACAATGCGTGTTTATGCCCTTGTCGCACTCAAGAATGGGCGGGGCCTCAGGGTGAATGCTGGTTTCTCCTACACTGAACGTTGGACAACGTGCCAACCACAAGGTTTCTTACCATGGGTAAGGGGGTGTTCTGATTTCTGCATCACACTCACCCCTGGGCAGTGATTGGAGATAAAGTCTCTGTTCTGAGGCCTGAAAACTGAGGTAGGGAAAAGATGATGACCTAAGGCCATGGCCGGTCTTAT
Organism: Mustela nivalis; assembly: GCF_964662115.1. NCBI lineage: Eukaryota > Metazoa > Chordata > Mammalia > Carnivora > Mustelidae > Mustela > Mustela nivalis. The sequence goes on along the minus strand of NW_028136284.1, from coordinate 706,912 downwards.
GTGCTCAGTGTGCGGTCTGCTTTCCGGGTGTTGGTCAAGAGGTCCGGGCTCAGGTTGTGTCCGACAGTGCATTAGTGCCCAGGTTAGACTGTATAATTTGGGTGAAGTCGAGTGCTGTGGAGGTTTATCCTCATTGAAGGTGCCTGGGCAGCTCATGAGGCAATAATTTTTTTCTAGAGGGCAGGCAGAGTGCTGCATTGTGGGTCCGGAATTGCCAAACTTGAGGGCTTCGGGGTCAGGAGTGTAAGGACGGAAGTCTGAGAAGACAAGCTAGACTTGGGTTTCAGGGCGAGGGCACGGCAGGTACCCCCTGCAGATCTGAACCAATACTCATGCATCTGAAGTCAGGGCGAGGATCAGACGTTGGCTCAGGTTGGAGTTTCCGTGCATGACGGCCGCTTCATGAAGGGAGCGGAATCTCGAGGCCATTGAGGTTTTCCCACGTTGGGAGTTGTGGGATGCCCCCTACAAAGATTCCTTCTGCGGGACAATTGAGACCTGTTGGACAGCTTCAGGACATTCCATATGGAATGACTCCAGAGCACCGTTCGAGGATGGATGCCTGGGAGGCCAGCCTCGCATTCCAATTGTCTCCTAGCAACAAGACAGTTTAGATCTGATGGTTCTGCGGGAGCAACCGGGGTGGCTGAGTTGAAATGGACTTTCCTGAGGATGGGTCCTAATGTGTTTTTGTGTCCATGAGGGCCTTGGAATGGGGCGGTGGCACCGGGACCCTGAAGTACTCTCCTATGCTTTGGACATGGCTCCCATGCACAGGTTTCCTTGTGGAGACGAGATGAGTTCTGCTGGGTGCCTCAGCAAAACCCCTATGCTCGTATTGGAATCAGGCTTTTGAGGAGACATGCCTGTAAACCAAGGCAATGGATCCTATTATGGCCTAGGGTCCTGTCTGGTTCAATCTTCTCCTCTGGGGACATCCATTTATGGTATGAGTGGAGGTAGATTATCAGCTGGTGTCAGACAGCCCTTGTTTGTTCCGGGCGACCTACACGATTGGGATGGCCTCAGGGACTTTGGAGGTTTCTCCTAATTTGTACGATTTTGGACAATAGAATGGGCAGAATTCCCATGGATTGGTAGGCTCAGTCCTAATGTGTGGCTCCAGGGGCCCCAGCCTGGAGGGTGTGTGGCCCTGGACTTTGAGGACAGAAGTCTGAAAACACAAACTCAGCTTAGGTTTGGGGACGTAGGTATGGCAGGCCCGATCTACAAACCATGAGAAGAACTCTTCAGGTTATGAAGAAAGTGCGAGTCTGAGGTGCTTGCTCAGGCTTTTGTCTCTGGATTTTGTATCAGCGATGGCCGTGGAATGTCGGGGAGGCCTCATGCGCCATGGACGAATCTTCCTCTCTGAGGCTTTGGCCCGATTCCCAATTGCTTTTCGTCAATCTGTGGGATGGGAGGACTCCTTTCAGTTTTGTTACCTCAGGTGTCCCAACAAAAGAGGAATTCCAAAGCAAAGCCGTGGGGAAGACTGAAGGGACAACCCGAACTATGGTTAAAAATTGGGGCCTAGGGGCATGGCAAGCCCAATATGCTATCTCTTCATCCAGCCACTGAGTGGCCTTACTTGAGGACTGGGCTCAGCCTGAGGGTCACAATGTGTGTTTGTGACCAATGTGGCCCGCGAGCATGGGCGGGGCCTCATGGGCCACACTGCTTTCAACTACTCTGAACGTTGGACAGCATGCCAACCACAAGGTTTCTTGCCATGGGGAAGGAGTTCTGATTTCTGCATAACCTTCAACCCTGGGCAGTGATAGGAGATAAGGTCTAGGTTCTGAAACCTGAAAACCGAGGTTGGGAAGAGATGACGACCTAAGGCCATGGAGGCTCGATGTGCTCAGTGTGCGGCCAGCTGTCTGGGAGGGGCCAGGGGGTCCAGGCTCAGGCTGTGTCAGAAAGGACATTAGTGCCCTGGTCAGCCTATGTATTTGGGGTACAGCCAAGGTCGGTGCAGGTGGATCATCATTTGGCGTTACTGGGTAGCCCCAGAGGACAATGTTTTTCTTCTGGAGGGCAGGAAGAGTGCTGAATTGTAGTTCTGGATTGCCAAACTGGAGGGCTTGTGGGCCAGTAGTCTGACGACAAAAGTCTGAGTACACAAGCTAGGCTTAGGTTTCTGGGTGAGTCCAGGCAGGCACAATCTACAGACCTGAACTGAGATCTCGTGCATCTGAAGACAGGGCGAGGATCAGACGATCGCTCAGGTTGGAGTTTCTGTCCCTGATGGCCCCTTCATGAATGGGGGGGCATCACGAGGCCATGGGGGTTTTCCCACGATGGGAGTTGTGAGAAGCTCCAAAGTGCAGAGAGTCTTCTGCAGAACAATTGAGACCTGTTGTTTGGCAACAGGCCAATGATTCTGAGCAGGGTTCTAAGGATGGATGGCTGGGTAGCCCACCTCGCATTCCAATTGTCTCCTAGCAACAAGACAGGTTAGATCTCCTGGATCTGTGGGGAGCAACCGAGGACGCTGAGTTGAAATGGACACCCCTGGGGATGGGTCCTAATGTGCTTTTGTGTCTATGGAGACCTTGGAATGAAGCGGTGGCACTGGGGCCCCAAAAGGTTCTCCTAAACAGAGGCTTTGACACAGCTCAAACGTGCAAGTTTCCCATGTGTAGATGAGATGTTTTCTGATGGGTGAGTCAAGAAACAGCTATATGCTGTTTTTGAAATCCAGGCCTCTGAGGAGAGATGCCTGGAAACCAAAGCAATGGATCTGATTAGTGCCTAGGGTCCTGTTCTTTCCTTTTTACCTCTGGGGACATCTGTCTATGGGTCTCAGTGCAGGTAGGTGCTCAGTTGGGCTCAGATTGTCCCTGGATCAGGGACTTTTGAGGTTTATCCTATTAGGAGGGTTGAGGCCATTGGAATGGGCACACACAATTCTTTTGGAGAGGCCAAGTACAGTCCTCAGGTTTGGCTCCCGGGGCCTGAGCCTGTTGGTTGTGTAGGCCAGGGCTGTTTGGACAGTTGTCTGAAAACACAAACTCGGCTTATGTTTCGGGTCATAGGTATGGCAGGACTGATCTACAGACCATGAGGAGAACCTTTCGGGATTTGAAAGAAGGGTGAGTTTGAGGCTCCTGCTCAAGTTTTTGTCTCTGGATATCGTGTCACTCATGGTCGTGGAATTTTTGGGTGACTTCATGGGAAATGGACGAGTCTTACTCTCTGGTGGTTTGGCCCTGTCCAAAGAGTTTGGGGTCATTCTGTGGGCTGGAAGCAGTCCGTTTTGTTGTTGTTGTTGTTGTTGTTGTTGTTGTTTTCTTTTTTAACCTCAGGTGTCCCACCAAATGAGGGATTCCAGAGCAGAGCCCTGGGGAGGGGCGACTGGACAATCAGAAATCTGGTTAAAAATTGGGGCCTAGGGACATGTCAAGCCCATTATGACATCTAATGATCCAGCCACAAAGAGGACTTACTAGAGGACAGGACTCGTGCTGTGGGTCACAATGCGTGTGTATGCCCTCGTCGCACTCAAGAATGGGCGGGGCCTCAGGGTGAATGCTGGTTTCTCCTTCACTGAACGTTGGACAAAGTGCCAACCACAAGGGTTCTTGCCATGGGTAAGGAGGAGTTCTGATTTCTGCATCACACTCACCCCTGGGCAGTGATTGGAGATAAGGTCTCGGTTCTGAAGCCTGAAAACTGAGGTACAGAAGAGAGGATACCTAAGGCCATGGCGGGTTTTATGTGCTCAGTGTGCAGTCAGCTTTCTCGGTGTTGGTCAGGAGATCCGGGCTCAGGTTGTGTTCGACAGTGCATTAGTGCCAAGCTTAGACTATATAATTTCGGTAAAGTCGAGTGCTGTGTAGGTTGATCCTCATTTAAGGTGCCTGGGCAGCTCATGAGGCACTAATTTTTTTTCTAGAGGGCAGGTAGAGTGCTGCATTGTGGGTCCGCAATTGCCAAACTTGAGGGCTTCGGGGCCAGGAGTGTGAGGACGGAAGTGTGAGAAGACAAGGCAGACTTGGGTTTCAGGGCGAGGGCACGGCAGGTACCCCCTGCAGATCTGAACCAATATCTCATGCATCTGAAGTCAGGGCGAGGATCAGACGTTGGCTGAAATTGGAGTTTCTGTGCATGACGGCCGCTTCATGAAGGGAGCGGAATCTCGAGGCCATTGAGGTTTTCCCACGTTGGGAGTTGTGGGATGCCCCCTTCAAGGATTCCTTCTGCGGGACAATTGAGACCTGTTGGACAGCTCCAGGACATCCCATATGGAATGACTCCAGAGCACCGTTCGCGGATGGATGCCTGGGAAGCCCGCCTCCCATTCCAATTGTCTCCTAGCAACAAGACAGTTTAGAGTTGATGGCTCTGCCGGAGCAACCAGGGTGGCTGAGTTGAAATGGACTTTCCTGAGGATGGGTCCTAATGTGTTTTTGTGTCCATGAGGGCCTTGGAATGGGGCGGTGGCACCGGGACCCTGAAGTACTCTCCTAAGCTTTGGACATGGCTCCCATGCACAGGTTTCCTTGTGGAGACGAGATGAGTTCTGATGGGTGCCACAGGAAAACCCATATGCTCGTATTGGAATCAGGCTTTTGAGGACACATGCCCGTAACCCAAAGCAATGGATCTTAATATGGCCTAGGGTCCTGTCTGGTTCAATCTTCTTCTCTAGGGACATCCAACTATGCTATGAGTGGAGGTCGATTATCAGCTGGTGTCAGACAGCCCTTGTTTGTTCCGGGCGACCTACACTATTGGGATGACCTCAGGGACTTTGGAGGTTTCTCCTAATTTGTACGATTTTGGACCATGGAATCTGCAGAATTCCCATGGATTGGTAGGCACAGTCCTAATGTGTGGCTCTAGGGGCCCAGCCTGGAGGGTGTGTGGCCCAAGACTTTGAGGACAGAAGTCTGAAAACACAAACTCAACTTAGGTTTGGGATGTAGGTATGGCAGGCCCGATCTACAAACCATGAGAAAAACTCTTCAGGATATGAAGAAAGTGCGAGTCTGAGGTGCTTGCTCAGGCTTTTGTCTCTGGATTTTGTATCAGCGATGGCCGTGGAATGTCGGGGAGGCCTCATGGGCCATGGACGAATCTTCCTCTCTGAGGCTTTGGCCCGATTCCCAATTGCTTTTCGTCAATCTGTGGGATGGGAGGACTCCTTTCAGTTTTGTTACCTCAGGTGTCCCACCAAAAGAGGAATTCCAAAGGAAAGCCGTGGGGAAGACTGAAGGGACAACCCGAATATGGTTAAAAATTGGGGCCTAGGGGCATGGCAAGCCCAATATGCTATCTCTTCATCCAGCCACTGAGTGGCCTTACTTGAGGACTGGGCTCAGCCTGAGGGTCACAATGTGTGTTTGTGACCAATGTGGCCCGCGAGCATGGGCGGGGCCTCATGGGCCACACTGGTTTCAACTACTCTGAACGTTGGACAGCATGCCAACCACAAGGTTTCTTGCCATGGGGAAGGAGTTCTGATTTCTGCATCACCTTCAATCCTGGTCAGTGATAGGAGATAAGGTCTAGGTTCTGAAACCTGAAAACCGAGGTTGGGAAGAGATGACGACCTAAGGCCATGGCGGCTCGATGTGCTCAGTGTGCGGCCAGCTGTCTGGGAGGGGCCAGAGGGTCCAGGCTCAGGCTGTGTCAGAAAGGACATTAGTGCCCTGGTCAGCCTATGTATTGGGGGTACAGCCAAGGTCGGTGCAGGTTGATCCTCATTTGGGGTTACTGGGTAGCCCCAGAGGACAATGTTTTTCTTCTGGAGGGCAGGAAGAGTGCTGCATTGTAGTTCTGGATTGCCAAACTGGAGGGCTTGTGGGCCATTAGACTGACGACAAACGTCTGAGAACACAAGCTAGGCTTAGGTTTCTGGGTTAGGCCATGGCAGGCACAATCTACAGACCTGAATTGAGATCTTGTGTATCTGAAGACAGGGCGAGGATCAGACGATTGCTCAGGTTGGAGTTTCTGTCCCTGATGGCCCCTACATGAATGGGGGGCATCACGAGGCCATGGGGGTTTTCCCACGATGGGAGTTGTGAGAAGCTCCAAAGTGCAGAGAGTCTTCTGCAGAACAATTGAGACCTGTTGTTTGGCTCCAGGCCAATGATTCTGAGCAGGGTTCTAAGGATGGATGGCTGGGTAGCCCACCTCGCATTCCAATTGTCTCCTAGCAACAAGACAGGTTAGATCTCCTGGATCTGTGGGGAGCAACCGAGGACGCTGAGTTGAAATGGACACCCCTGGGGATGGGTCCTAATGTGCTTTTGTGTCTATGGAGACCTTGGAATGAAGCGGTTGCACTGGGGCCCTAAAGGGTTCTCCTAAACAGAGGCTTTGACACAGCTCCAACGTGCAAGTTTCCCATGTGTAGATGAGATATTTTCTGATGGGTGAGTCAAGAAACAGCTATATGCTGCTTTTGAAATCCAGGCCTCTGAGGAGAGATGCCTGGAAACCAAAGCATGGATCTGATTAGTGCCTAGGGTCCTGTTCTTTCCTTTTTACCTCTGGGGACATCTGTCTATGGGTCTCTGTGCAGGTAGGTGCTCAGTTGGGCTCAGATTGTCCCTGGATCAGGGACTTTTGAGGTTTATCCTATTAGGAGGGTTGAGGCCATTGGAATGGGCACACACAATTCCTTTGGAGAGGCCAAGTACAGTCCTCAGTTTTGGCTCCAGGGGCCTGAGCCTGTAGGTTGTGTAGGCCAGGGCTGTTTGGACAGTTGTCTGAAAACACAAACTTGTCTTATGTTTCGGGTCATAGGTATGGCAGGACTGATCTACAGACCATGAGGAGAACTTTTCGGGATTTGAAAGAAGGGTGAGTGTGAAGCTCCTGCTCAAGTTTTTGTCTCTGGATATCGTGTCACTCATGGTCGTGGAATTTTTGGGTGACTTCATGGGAAATGGACGAGTCTTACTCTCTGGTGGCTTGGCCCTGTCCAAAGAGTTTGGGGTCATTCTGTGGGCTGGAAGAAGTCCGTTTTTTGTTGTTGTTGTTGTTGTTGTTGTTGTTGTTGTTTTCTTTTTTAACCTCAGGTGTCCCACCAAATGAGGGATTCCAGAGCAGAGCCCTGGGGATGGGCGACTGGACAATCAGAAATCTGGTTAAAAATTGGGGCCTAGGGACATGTCAAGCCCATTATGACATCTAATTGTCCAGCCACAAAGAGGACTTACTAGAGGACAGGACTCATGCTGTGGGTCACAATGCGTGTGTATGCCCTCGTCGCACTCAAGAATGGGCGGGGCCTCAGTGTGAATGCTGGTTTCTCCTTCACTGAACGTTGGACAAAGTGCCAACCACAAGGGTTCTTGCCATGGGTAAGGAGGAGTTCTGATTTCTGCATCACACTCACCCCTGGGCAGTGATTGGAGATAAGGTCTCGGTTCTGAAGCCTGAAAACTGAGGTACAGAAGAGAGGATACCTAAGGCCATGGCGGGTTTTATGTGCTCAGTGTGCAGTCAGCTTTCTCGATGTTGGTCAGGAGATCCGGGCTCAGGTTGTGTTCGACAGAGCATTAGTGCCCAGGTTAGACTATATAATTTCGGTAAAGTCGAGTGCTGTGTAGGGTGATCCTCATTTAACGTTCCTGGGCAGCTCATGAGGCACTAATTTGTTTTCTAGAGGGCAGGCAGAGTGCTGCATTGTGGGTCCGGAATTGCCAAACTTGAGGGCTTTTGGGCCAGGAGTATGAGGACGGAAGTGTGAAAAGACAAGGTAGACTTGGGTTTCAGGGCGAGGGCACGGCAGGTACCCCCTGCAGATCTGAACCAATATCTCATGCATCTGAAGTCAGGGCGAGGATCAGACGTTGGCTCAGGTTGGAGTTTCTGTGCATGACGGCCGCTTCATGAAGGGAGAGGAATCTCGAGGCCATTGAGTTTTTCCCACGTTGGGAGTTGTGGGATGCCCCCTTCAAGGATTCCTTCTGCGGGACAATTGAGACCTGTTGGACAGCTCCAGGACATCCCATAAGGAATGACTCCAGAGCACCGTTCGCGGATGGATGCCTGGGAAGCCCGCCTCCCATTCCAATTGTCTCCTAGCAACAAGACAGTTTAGAGTTGATGGCTCTACCGGAGCAACCAGGGTGGCTGAGTTGAAATGGACTTTCCTGAGGATGGGTCCTAATGTGTTTTTGTGTCCATGAGGGCCTTGGAATGGGGCGGTGGCACCGGGACCCTGAAGTACTCTCCTAAGCTTTGGACATGGCTCCCATGCACAGGTTTCCTTGTGGAGACGAGATGAGTTCTGATGGGTGCCTCAGGAAAACCCCTATGCTCGTATTGGAATCAGGCTTTTGAGGACACATGCGCTTAACCCAAAGCAATGGATCTTAATATGGCCTAGGGTCCTGTCTGGTTCAATATTCTTCTCTAGGGACATACAACTATGGTATGAGTGGAGGTCGATTATCAGCTGGTGTCAGACAGCCCTTGTTTGTTCCGGGCGACCTACACTATTGGGATGACCTCAGGGACTTTGGAGGTTTCTCCTAATTTGTACGATTTTCGACCATGGAATGGGCAGAATTCCCATGGATTGGTAGGCACAGTCCTAATGTGTGGCTCTAGAGTTCCAGCCTGGAGGGTGTGTGGCCCAAGACTTTGAGGACAGAAGTCTGAAAACACAAACTCAACTTAGGTTTGGGGACGTTGGTATGGCAGGCCCGATCTACAAACCATGAGAAAAACTCTTCAGGATATAAAGAAAGTGCGAGTCTGAGGTGCTTGCTCAGGCTTTTGTCTCTGGATTTTGTATCAGCGATGGCCGTGGAATGTCGGGGAGGCCTCATGGGCCATGGACGAATCTTCCTCTCTGAGGCTTTGGCCCGATTCCCAATTGCCTTTCGTCAATCTGTGGGATGGGAGGACTCCTTTCAGTTTTGTTACCTCAGGTGTCCCACCAAAAGAGGAATTCCAAAGCAAAGCCGTGGGGAAGACTGAAGGGACAACCAGAACTATGGTTAAAAATTGGGGCCTAGGGGCATGGCAAGCCCAATATGCTATCTCTTCATCCAGCCACTGAGTGGCCTTACTTGAGGACTGGGCTCAGCCTGAGGGTCACAATGTGTGTTTGTGACCAATGTGGCCCGTGAGCATGGGCGGGGCCTCATGGGCCACAGTGGTTTCAACTACTCTGAACGTTGGACAGCATGCCAACCACAAGGTTTCTTGCCATGGGGAAGGAGTTCTGATTTCTGCATCACCTTCAACCCTGGTCAGTGATAGGAGATAAGGTCTAGGTTCTGAAACCTGAAAACCGAGGTTGGGAAGAGATGACGACCTAAGGCCATGGCGGCTCGATGTGCTCAGTGTGCGGCCAGCTGTCTGGGAGGGGCCAGGGGGTCCAGGCTCAGGCTGTGTCAGAAAGGACATTAGTGCCCTGGCCAGCCTATGTATTGGGGGTACAGCCAAGGTCGGTGCAGGTTGATCCTCATTTGGGGTTACTGGGTAGCCCCAGAGGACAATGTTTTTCTTCTGGAGGGCAGGAAGAGTGCTGCATTGTAGTTCTGGATTGCTAAACTGGAGGGCTTGTGGGCCATTAGACTGACGACAAACGTCTGAGAACACAAGCTAGGCTTAGGTTTCTGGGTTAGGCCATGGCAGGCACAATCTACAGACCTGAATTGAGATCTTGTGTATCTGAAGACAGGGCGAGGATCACACGATTGCTCAGGTTGGAGTTTCTGTCCCTGATGGCCCCTACATGAATGGGGGGCATCACGAGGCCATGGGGGTTTTCCCACGATGGGAGTTGTGAGAAGCTCCAAAGTGCAGAGAGTCTTCTGCAGAACAATTGAGACCTGTTGTTTGGCTCCAGGCCAATGATTCTGAGCAGGGTTCTAAGGATGGATGGCTGGGTAGCCCACCTCGCATTCCAATTGTCTCCTAGCAACAAGACAGGTTAGATCTCCTGGATCTGTGGGGAGCAACCGAGGACGCTGAGTTGAAATGGACACCCCTGGGGATGGGTCCTAATGTGCTTTTGTGTCTATGGAGACCTTGGAATGAAGCGGTGGCACTGGGGCCCTAAAGCGTTCTCCTAAACAGAGGCTTTGACACAGCTCCAACGTGCAAGTTTCCCATGTGTAGATGAGATATTTTCTGATGGGTGAGTCAAGAAACACCTATATGCTGCTTTTGAAATCCAGGCCTCTGAGGAGAGATGCCTGGAAACCAAAGCAATGGATCTGATTAGTGCCTAGGGTCCTGTTCTTTCCTTTTTACCTCTGGGGACATCTGTCTATGGGTCTGAGTGCAGGTAGGTGCTCAGTTGGGCTCAGATTGTCCCTGGATCAGGGACTTTTGAGGTTTATCCTATTAGGAGGGTTGAGGACATTGGAATGGGCACACACAATTCCCTTGGAGAGGCCAAGTACAGTCCTCAGGTTTGGCTCCAGGGGCCTGAGCCTGTAGGTTGTGTAGGCCAGGGCTGTTTGGACAGTTGTCTGAAAACACAAACTTGTCTTATGTTTCGGGTCATAGGTATGGCAGGACTGATCTACAGACCATGAAGAGAACCTTTCGGGATTTGAAAGAAGGGTGAGTGTGAAGCTCCTGCTCAAGTTTTTGTCTCTGGATATCGTGTCACTCATGGTCGTGGAATTTTTGGGTGACTTCATGGGAAATGGACGAGTCTTACTCTCTGGTGGTTTGGCCCTGTCCAAAGAGTTTGGGGTCATTCTGTGGGCTGGAAGAAGTCCGTTTTTTGTTGTTGTTGTTGTTGTTGTTGTTGTTTTCTTTTTTAACCTCAGGTGTCCCACCAAATGAGGGATTCCAGAGCAGAGCCCTGGGGAGGGGCGACTGGACAATCAGAAATCTGGTTAAAAATTGGGGCCTAGGGACATGTCAAGCCCATTATGACATCTAATTGTCCAGCCACAAAGAGGACTTACTAGAGGACAGGACTCATGCTGTGGGTCACAATGCGTGTGTATGCCCTCGTCGCACTCAAGAATGGGTGGGGCCTCAGTGTGAATGCTGGTTTCTTTTTCACTGAACGTTGGACAAAGTGCCAACCACAAGGGTTCTTGCCATGGGTAAGGAGGAGTTCTGATTTCTGCATCACACTCACCCCTGGGCAGTGATTGGCGATAAGGTCTCGGTTCTGAAGCCTGAAAACTGAGGTACAGAAGAGAGGATACCTAAGGCCATGGCGGGTTTTATGTGCTCAGTGTGCAGTCAGCTTTCTCGGTGTTGGTCAGGAGATCCGGGCTCAGGTTGTGTTCGACAGAGCATTAGTGCCCAGGTTAGACTATATAATTTCGGTAAAGTCGAGTGCTGTGTAGGTTGATCCTCATTTAACGTTCCTGGGCAGCTCATGAGGCACTAATTTGTTTTCTAGAGGGCAGGCAGAGTGCTGCATTGTGGGTCCGGAATTGCCAAACTTGAGGGCTTTTGGGCCAGGAGTATGAGGATGGAAGTGTGAAAAGACAAGGTAGACTTGGGTTTCAGGGCGAGGGCACGGCAGGTACCCCCTGCAGATCTGAACCAATATCTCATGCATCTGAAGTCAGGGCGAGGATCAGACGTTGGCTCAGGTTGGAGTTTCTGTGCATGACGGCCGCTTCATGAAAGGAGCGGAATCTCGAGGCCATTGAGGTTTTCCCACATTGGGAGTTGTGGGATGCCCCCTTCAAGGATTCCTTCTGCGGGACAATTGAGACCTGTTGGACAGCTCCAGGACATCCCATATGGAATGACACCAGAGCACCGTTCGCGGATGGATGCCTGGGAAGCCCGCCTCCCATTCCAATTGTCTCCTAGCAACAAGACAGTTTAGAGTTGATGGCTCTACCGGAGCAACCAGGGTGGCTGAGTTGAAATGGACTTTCCTGAGGATGGGTCCTAATGTGTTTTTGTGTCCATGAGGGCCTTGAATGGGGCGGTGGCACCGGGACCCTGAAGTACTCTCCTAAGCTTTGGACATGGCTCCCATGCACAGGTTTCCTTGTGGAGACGAGATGAGTTCTGATGGATGCCTCAGGAAAACCCCTATGCTCGTATTGTAATCAGGCTTTTGAGGACACATGCCCGTAACCCAAAGCAATGGATCTTAATATGGCCTAGGTTCCTGTCTGGTTCAATATTCTTCTCTAGGGACATCCAACTATGGTATGAGTGGAGGTCGATTATCAGCTGGTGTCAGACAGCCCTTGTTTGTTCCGGGCGACCTACACTATTGGGATGACCTCAGGGACTTTGGAGGTTTCTCCTAATTTGTACGATTTTGGACCATGGAATGGGCATAATTCCCATGGATTGGTAGGCACAGTCCTAATGTGTGGCTCTAGGGGCCCAGCCTGGAGGGTGTGTGGCCCAAGACTTTGAGGACAGAAGTCTGAAAACACAAACTCAACTTAGGTTTGGGGACGTAGGTATGGCAGGCCTGATCTACAAACCATGAGAAAAACTCTTCAGGATATGAAGAAAGTGCGAGTCTGAGGTGCTTGCTCAGGCTTTTGTCTCTGGATTTTGTATCAGCGATGGCCGTGGAATGTCGGGGAGGCCTCATGGGCCATGGACGAATCTTCCTCTCTGAGGCTTTGGCCCGATTCCCAATTGCTTTTCGTCAATCTGTGGGATGGGAGGACTCCTTTCAGTTTTGTTACCTCAGGTGTCCCAACAAAAGAGGAATTCCAAAGCAAAGCCGTGGGGAAGACTGAAGGGACAACCCGAACTATGGTTAAAAATTGGGGCCTAGTGGCATGGCAAGCCCAATATGCTATCTCTTCATCCAGCCACTGAGTGGCCTTACTTGAGGACTGGGCTCAGCCCGAGGGTCACAATGTGTGTTTGTGACCAATGTGGCCCGCGAGCATGGGCGGGGCCTCATGGGCCACACTGGTTTCAACTACTCTGAACGTTGGACAGCATGCCAACCACAAGGTTTCTTGCCATGGGGAAGGAGTTCTGATTTCTGCATCACCTTCAACCCTGGTCAGTGATAGGAGATAAGGTCTAGGTTCTGAAACCTGAAAACCGAGGTTGGGAAGAGATGACGACCGAAGGCCATGGCGGCTCGATGTGCTCAGTGTGCGGCCAGCTGTCTGGGAGGGGCCAGGGGGTCCAGGCTCAGGCTGTGTCAGAAAGGACATTAGTGCCCTGGTCAGCCTATGTATTGGGGGTACAGCCAAGGTCGGTGCAGGTTGATCCTCATTTGGGGTTACTGGGTAGACCCAGAGGACAATGTTTTTCTTCTGGAGGGCAGGAAGAGTGCTGCATTGTAGTTCTGGATTGCCAAACTGGAGGGCTTGTGGGCCATTAGTCTGACGACAAACGTCTGAGAACACAAGCTAGGCTTAGGTTTCTGGGTTAGGCCATGGCAGGCACAATCTATAGACCTGAATTGAGATCTCGTGTATCTGAAGACAGGGCGAGGATCAGACGAACGCTCAGGTTGGAGTTTCTGTCCCTGATGGCCCCTTCTTGAATGGGGGGCATCACGAGGCCATGGAGGTTTTCCCACGATGGGAGTTGTGAGAAGCTCCAAAGTGCAGAGAGTCTTCTGCAGAACAATTGAGACCTGTTGTTTGGCTCCAGGCCAATGATTCTGAGCAGGGTTCTAAGGATGGATGGCTGGGTAGCCCACCTCGCATTCCAATTGTCTCCTAGCAACAAGACAGGTTAGATCTCCTGGATGTGTGGGGAGCAACCGAGGACGCTGAGTTGAAATGGACACCCCTGGGGATGGGTCCTAAAGTGCTTTTGTGTCTATGGACACCTTGGAATGAAGCGGTGGCATTGGGGCCCTAAAGGGTTCTCCTAAACAGAGGCTTTGACACAGCTCCAACGTGCAAGTTTCCCATGTATAGATGAGATATTTTCTGATGGGTGAGTCAAGAAACAGCTATATGCTGCTTTTGAAATCCAGGCCTCTGAGGAGAGATGCCTGGAAACCAAAGCAATGGATCTGATTAGTGCCTAGGGTCCTGTTCTTTCCTTTTTACCTCTGGGGACATCTGTCTATGGGTCTCAGTGCAGGTAGGTGCTCAGTTGGGCTCAGATTGTCCCTGGATCAGGGACTTTTGAGGTTTATCCTATTAGGAGGGTTGAGGACATTGGAATGGGCACACACAATTCCCTTGGAGAGGCCAAGTACAGTCCTCAGGTTTGGCTCCATGGGCCTGAGCCTGTTGGTTTTGTAGGCCAGGTCTGTTTGGACAGTTGTCTGAAAACACAAACTCGGCTTATGTTTCGGGTCATAGGTATGGCAGGACTGATCTACAGACCATGAGGAGAACCTTTCGGGATTTGAAACAAGGGTGAGTGTGAAGCTCCTGCTCAAGTTTTTGTCTCTGGATATCGTGTCACTCATGGTCGTGGAATTTTTGGGTGACTTCATGGGAAATGGACGAGTCTTACTCTCTGGTGGTTTGGCCCTGTCCAAAGAGTTTGGGGTCATTCTGTGGGCTGGAAGAAGTCCGTTTTTTGTTCTTGTTGTTGTTGTTGTTGTTGTTTTCTTTTTTAACCTCAGGTGTCCCACCAAATGAGGGATTCCAGAGCAGAGCCCTGGGGAGGGGCGACTGGACAATCAGAAATCTGGTTAAAAATTGGGGCCTAGGGACTTGTCAAGCCCATTATGACATCTAATTGTCCAGCCACAAAGAGGACTTACTAGAGGACAGGACTCATGCTGTGGGTCACAATGCGTGTGTATGCCCTCGTCGCACTCAAGAATGGGCGGGGCCTCAGTGTGAATGCTGGTTTCTCCTTCACTGAACGTTGGACAAAGTGCCAACCACAAGGGTTCTTGCCATGGGTAATGAGGAGTTCTGATTTCTGCATCACACTCACCCCTGGGCAGTGATTGGAGATAAGGTCTCGGTTCTGAAGCCTGAAAACTGAGGTACAGAAGAGAGGATACCTAAGGCCATGGCGGGTTTTATGTGCTCAGTGTGCAGTCAGCTTTCTCGGTGTTGGTCAGGAGATCCGGGCTCAGGTTGTGTTCGACAGAGCATTAGTGCCCAGGTTAGACTACATAATTTCGGTAAAGTCGAGTGCTGTGTAGGTTGATCCTCATTTAACGTTCCTGGGCAGCTCGTGAGGCACTAATTTGTTTTCTAGAGGGCAGACAGAGTGCTGCATTGTGGGTTCGGAATTGCCAAACTTGAGGGCTTTTGGGCCAGGAGTATGAGGACGGAAGTGTGAAAAGACAAGGTAGACTTGGGTTTCAGGGCGAGGGCACGGCAGGTACCACCTGCAGATCTGAACCAATATCTCATGCATCTGAAGTCAGGGCAAGGATCAGACGTTGGCTCAGGTTGGAGTTTCTGTGCATGACGGCCGCTTCATGAAGGGAGCGGAATCTCGAGGCCATTGAGGTTTTCCCACATTGGGAGTTGTGGGATGCCCCCTTCAAGGATTCCTTCTGCGGGACAATTGAGACCTGATGGGCAGCTCCAGGACATCCCATATGGAATGACTCCAGAGCACCGTTCGCGGATGGATGCCTGGGAAGCCCGCCTCCCATTCCAATTGTCTCCTAGCAACAAGACAGTTTAGAGTTGATGGCTCTACCGGAGCAACCAGGGTGGCTGAATTGAAATGGACTTTCCTGAGGATGGGTCCTAATGTGTTTTTGTGTCCATGAGGGCCTTGGAATGGGGCGGTGGCACCGGGACCCTGAAGTACTCTCCTAAGCTTTGGACATGGCTCCCATGCACAGGTTTCCTTGTGGAGACGAGATGAGTTCTGATGGGTGCCTCAGGAAAACCCCTATGCTCGTATTGGAATCAGGCTTTTGAGGACACATGCCCGTAACCCAAAGCAATGGATCTTAATATGGCCTAGGGTCCTGTCTGGTTCAATATACTTCTCTAGGGACATCCAACTATGGTATGAGTGGAGGTCGATTATCAGCTGGTGTCAGACAGCCCTTGTTTGTTCCGGGCGACCTACACTATTGGGATGACCTCAGGGACTTTGGAGGTTTCTCCTAATTTGTACGATTTTGGACCATGGAATGGGCAGAATTCCCATGGATTGGTAGGCACAGTCCTAATGTGTGGCTCCAGGGGCACAGCCTGGAGGGAGTGTGGCCCAGGACTTTGAGGACAGAAGACTGAAAACACAAACTCAGCTTAAGTTTGGGGACGTAGGTATGGCACGCCCGATCTACAAACCATGAGAAGAACTCTTCAGGATATGAAGAATGAGCGAGTCTGAGGCGCTTGCTCAGGCTTTTGTCTCTGACTTTTGTTTCAGCGATGGCAGTGGAATGTTGGGGAGGTCTCATGGGCCATGGACGAATCTTCCTCTCTGTGGATTTGGCCCGATCCCAATTGTTTTTCTTCAATCTGTGGGATGGGAGGACTCCTTTCAGGTTTGTTACCTCAGGTGTCCCACCAAAAGAGGAATTCCAAAGCAGAGCCCTGGGGAAGAGTGAAGGGACAACCCGAACTATGGTTAAAAATTGGGGCCTAGGGGCATGGCAAGCCCAATATGCTGTGGGACCAGGAGGTCCAGGCTCAGGCTAGGTCAGAAGGGGAAATAGTGCCCAGGTCAGCCTATATGTTTGGGGTACAGCCGATTGGCATGCAGGATGATCCTCATTGGGGTTTCGGGGTAGACCTGAGGGCAATGTTTTACTTCGGTAGGGCAGGCAGAGTGCGGCACTGTAGTTCTGGATTGCCAAACTGGAGGTCTTGTGGGCCAGTAGTCTGAGGACAGAGTCTGAGAACCCAAGCTAGGCCTAGGTTTCTGGAGGACATGGGGGTTTTCCCACGATGGGAGTTGTGAGAAGCTCCAAACTGCAAAGATTCTTCTGCAGGACAATTGAGGCCTGTTGGTTGGCTCCAGGCCAACGATTCCGAGCAGGGTTCTAAGGATGGATGGCTGGGTAGCCCACCTCGCATTCCAATTGTCTCCAAGCAACAAGACAGGTTAGATCTGCTGGATGTGGGGGGCAACCGAGGAGGCTGAGTTGAAATGGACTCTCCTGTGGATGTGTCCTAATATGTTTTTGTGTCTATGGAGACCTTGGAATGAAGCGGTGGCCCTGGGGCCCTGAAGGGTTCTCCTAAACAGAGGCTTTGACACAGCTCCAACGTGCAGGTTTCCCAAGTGTAGATGAGATTTGTTCTGATGGGTGAGTCAAGAAACATTCATATGCTGGTATTGAAATCCAGGCCTCTGAGGAGAGTTTCCTGGAAACCAAAGCAATGGATCCGATTAGTGCCTAGGGGCCTGTTCGTTCCTTTTTCCTTCTGGGGACATCAGTCTTCGGGTCTGAGTGCAGGTAGGTGCTCAGATGGGCTCAGATTGCCCCCTGTTTGTCCTGGGAAGCCACAACTATTGGGATGGCCTCAGGGACTTTGGATGTTATCCTACTAGTAGGGTTGTGGCCATTGGAATGGGCACATACAATTCCCTTGGAGAGGGCAAGTACAGTCCTCAGGTTTGGCTCCAGGGCCCTGAGCCTGTAGGGTGTGTAGGCCAGAGCTGTTTGGACAGTTGTCTGAAAACACAAACTCGGCTTATGTTTTGGGTCATAGGTATGGCAGGACTGATCTACAGACCATGAGGAGAACACTTCGGGATATGAAAAAAGGGCGAGTGTGAGGCTCTTGCTCAAGTTTTTGTCTCTGGATATCGTGTCACTCATGGTCGTGAAATTGCCGGGTGACTTCATGGGAAATGGACGAGTCTTACTCTCTGGGGGTTCGGTCCCGTCCAAAGAGTTTGCGGTCATTCTGGGGATGGAAGAAGTCCGTTTTTTTGTTGTTGTTGTCGATTTGTTTCATTTTGTTTTTCAACCTCAGATGTCCCACCAAATGAGGGATTCCAGAGTAGAGCCCTGGGGTGGGGCGACTGGACAACCAGAAATCTGGTTAAAAATTTGGGACTAGGGACATGTCAAGCCCATTATGACATCTAATGGTCCAGCCACTGAGAGGACTTACTAGAGGACAGGACTCACGCTGAGGTCACAATGCGTGTTTATGCTCTCGTCGCACTCAAGAATGGGCGGGGCCTCAGGGTGAATGCTGTTTTCTCCTACACTGAACGTTGGACAACATGCCAACCATAAAGTTTCTTGCCATGCGTCAGAACGAGTTCTGATTTCTGCATCACAGTCACCCGTGGGCAGTGATTGGAGATAAAGTCTAGGTTCTGAAGCCTGAAAACTGAGGTAGGGAAGAGATGATGACCTAAGGCCAGGGCGGGTCTGATGTGCTCAGGGTGCGGTCAGCTGTCTGGGTGTTGGTCAGCAGGTCCAGGCTCAGGTTGTGTCAGACAGTGCATTAGTGCCCAGGTTAGACTATATAATTTGGGTACATTCGAGTGCCGTGTAGGTTTATCTTCATTTAAGCTGCCTGGTCAGCTCATTAGGCAATATATTTTTTCTAGAGGGCAGGCAGAGTGCTTCATTGTCGGTCCGGAATTGCCAAACATGAGGGCTTCGGGGCCAGGAGAGTGAGGACGGAAGTCTGAGAACACAAGCTAGACTTCGGATTCATGGTGAGGGCATGGCAGGTACCCCCTGCAGATCTGAACCAATATCTCATGCATCTGAAGTCAGGGCGAGGATCCGAGGTTGGCTCAGGTTGGAGTTTCTGTGCATGACGGCCCCTTCATGAAGGGAGCGGAATCTCGAGGCCATGGAGGTTTTCCACGTTGGGAGATGTGGGATGCCCCCTTCAAGGATTCCTTCTGCGGGACAATTGAGACCTGTTGGACAGCTCCAGGACATCCCATATGGAATGACACCAGAGCACCGTTCGAGGATGGATGCCTGGGAAGTCCGCCTCGCCTTCCAATTGTCTCCTAGCAACAAGACAGTTTAGATCTAATGGATCTGCGGGAGCAACCGGGGTGGCTGAGTTGAAATGCACTTTCCAGAGGATGGGTCCTAATGTGTGTTTGTGTCCATGAGGGCCTTGGAATGGGGAGGTGGCACCGGGACCCTGAAGTATTCTCCTAAGCTTTGGCATAGCTCCCATGCACAAGTTTCCTTGTGGAGACGAGATTTGTTCTGATGGGTGCCTCAGGAAATCCCCTCTGCTGGTTTTGGAATCCAGGCTTTTGAGGAGACATGCCTGTAAACCAAAGCAATGGATCCGATAATGGCCTCGGGTCCTGTCTGGTTCAATCTTCTTGGTATGAGTGGAGGTAGATGAGTGGAGGTAGATGCTCAGCTGGTATCAACCGCCCTTTTTTGTCCCGGGCGACCTACACTATTGGGATGGCCTCAGGGACTTTGGAGGGTTCTCCTAATTTGTACGATTTTTGACAATGGAATGGGCAGAATTCCCATGGATTGGGTGGGGGCAGTCCTAATGTGTGGCTCCAGGGGCCCCAGCCTGGAGGGAGTGTGGCCCAGGACTTTGAGGACAGAAGACTGAAAACACAAACTCAGCTTAAGTTTGGGGACGTAGGTATGGCACGCCCGATCTACAAACCATGAGAAGAACTCTTCAGGATATGAAGAATGAGCGAGTCTGAGTCGCAAGCTCAGGCTTTTGTCTCTGGATTTTGTTTCAGCCTTGGCCGTGGAATGTTGGGGAGGTCTCATGGGCCATGGACGAATCTTCCTCTCTGTGGATTTGGCCCGATCCCAATTGTTTTTCGTCAATCTCTGGGATGGGAGGACTCCTTTCAGGTTTGTTACCTCTGGTGTCCCACCAAAAGAGGAATTCCATAGCAGAGCCCTGGGGAAGAGTGAAGGGACACCCCGAACTATGGTTAAAATTTGGGGCCTAGGGGCATGGCAAGCCCAATATGCTGTCTCTTCATATAGGCCCTGAGAGGCCTTACCTGAGGACTGGGCTCAGGCTGAGGGTCACAATGTGTGTTTGTGACCAATGTGGCCCGCAAGCATGGGCTGGGCCTCATGGGCCACGCTTGTTTCAACTACACTGAACGTTGGACCACATGCCAAGCACAAGGTTTCTTGCCATGGGGAAAGAGTTCTGATTTCTGCATCATTTTCAACCCTGGGCAGTGGTTGGTTATAAGGTCTAGGTTCTGGAGCCTGAAAACCGCAGTTGGGAAGAGATGACGACCTAAGGCCATGGCGGGTCCGATGTGCTCAGTGTGCGGCCAGCTGTCTGGGTGGGACCAGGAGGTCCAGGCTCAGGCTGGGTCAGAAGGGGAAATAGTGCCCAGGTCAGCCTATATGTTTGGGGTACAGCCGATTGGCATGCAGGTTGATCCTCATTTGGGGTTTCGGGGTAGACCTGAGGGCAATGTTTTACTTCTGTAGGGCAGGCAGAGTGCGGCATTGTAGTTCTGGATTGCCAAACTGGAGGGCTTGTGGGCCAGTAGTCTGAGGACAGAGTCTGAGAACCCAAGCTAGGCCTAGGTTTCTGGGTGAGGATATGGCAGGCACAGTCAACAGACCTCAATCGAGATCTCGTGCATCTGAAGTCAGGGCAAGGATCAGACGATCGCTCAGGTTGGACTTTCTGCCCTGATGGCCCTTTCTTGAAGGGGGTTGGATCACGAGGACATGGGGGTTTTCCCACGATGGGAGTTGTGAGAAGCTCCAAACTGCAAAGATTCTTCTGCAGGACAATTGAGACCTGTTGGTTGGCTCCAGGCCAACGATTCCGAGCAGGGTTCTAAGGATGGATGGCTGGGTAGCCCACCTCGCATTCCAATTGTCTCCAAGCAACAAGACAGGTTAGATCTGCTGGATGTGGGGGGCAACCGAGGAGGCTGAGTTGAAATGGACTCTCCTGTGGATGTGTCCTAATATGTTTTTGTGTCTATGGAGACCTTGGAATGAAGCGGTGGCCCTGGGGCCCTGAAGGGTTCTCCTAAACAGAGGCTTTGACACAGCTCCAACGTGCAGGTTTCCCAAGTGTAGATGAGATTTGTTCTGATGGGTGAGTCAAGAAACATTCATATGCTGGTATTGAAATCCAGGCCTCTGAGGAGAGTTTCCTGGAAACCAAAGCAATGGATCCGATTAGTGCCTAGGGGCCTGTTCGTTCCTTTTTACCTCTGGGGACATCAGTCTACGGGTCTGAGTGCAGGTAGGTGCTCAGATGGGCTCAGATTGCCCCTGTTTGTCCTGGGAAGCCACAACTATTGGGATGGCCTCAGGGACTTTGGAGGTTATCCTACTAGTAGGGTTGTGGCCATTGAATGGGCACATACAATTCCCTTGGAGAGGGCAAGTACAGTCCTCAGGTTTGGCTCCAGGGCCCTGAGCCTGTAGGGTGTGTAGGCCAGAGCTGTTTGGACAGTTGTCTGAAAACACAAACTCGGCTTATGTTTTGGGTCATAGGTATGGCAGGACTGATCTACAGACCATGAGGAGAACACTTCGGGATATGAAAAAAGGGCGAGTGTGAGGCTCTTGCTCAAGTTTTTGTCTCTGGATATCGTGTCACTCATGGTCGTGAAATTGCCGGGTGACTTCATGGGAAATGGACGAGTCTTACTCTCTGGGGGTTCGGTCCCGTCCAAAGAGTTAGCGGTCATTCTGGGGATGGAAGAAGTCCGTTTTTTTGTTGTTGTTGTCGATTTGTTTCATTTTGTTTTTCAACCTCAGATGTCCCACCAAATGAGGGATTCCAGAGTAGAGCCCTGGGGTGGGGCAACTGGACAACCAGAAATCTGGTTAAAAATTGGGGACTAGGGACATGTCAAGCCCATTATGACATCTAATGGTCCAGCCACTGAGAGGACTTACTAGAGGAGAGGACTCACGCTGAGGTCACAATGCGTGTTTATGCTCTCGTCGCACTCAAGAATGGGCGGGGCCTCAGGGTGAATGCTGTTTTCTCCTACACTGAACGTTGGACAACATGCCAACCACAAGGTTTCTTGCCATGCGTCAGGAAGAGTTCTGATTTCTGCATCACAGTCACCCGTGGGCAGTGATTGGAGATAAAGTCTAGGTTCTGAAGCCTGAAAATTGAGGTAGGGAAGAGATGATGACCTAAGGCCAGGGCGGGTCTGATGTGCTCAGGGTGTGTCAGCTGTCTGGGTGTTGGTCAGCAGGTCCGGGCTCAGGTTGTGTCAGACAGTGCATTAGTGCCCAGGTTAGACTATATAATTTGGGTACATTCGAGTGCCGTGTAGGTTTATCTTCATTTAAGCTGCCTGGTCAGCTCATTAGGCAATATATTTATTCTAGAGGTTAGGCAGAATGCTTCATTGTCGGTCCGGAATTGGCAAACATGAGGGCTTCGGGGCCAGGAGAGTGAGGACGGAAGTCTGAGAACACAAGCTAGACTTCGGATTCAGGGTGAGGGCATGGCAGGTACCCCCTGCAGATATGAACCAATATCTCATGCATCTGAAGTCAGGGCGAGGAACGAGGTTGGCTCAGGTTGGAGTTTCTGTGCATGACGGCCCCTTCATGAAGGGAGCGGAATCTCGAGGCCATGGAGGTTTTCCACGTTGGGAGATGTGGGATGCCCCCTTCAAGGATTCCTTCTGCGGGACAATTGAGACCTGTTGGACAGCTCCAGGACATCCCATATGGAATGACACCAGAGCACCGTTCGAGGATGGATGCCTGGGAAGTCCGCCTCGCCTTCCAATTGTCTCCTAGCAACAAGACAGTTTAGATCTAATGGATCTGCGGGAGCAACCGGGGTGGCTGAGTTGAAATGCACTTTCCAGAGGATGGGTCCTAATGTGTGTTTGTGTCCATGAGGGCCTTGGAATGGGGAGGTGGCACCGGGACCCTGAAGTATTCTCCTAAGCTTTGGCATAGCTCCCATGCACAAGTTTCCTTGTGGAGACGAGATTTGTTCTGATGGGTGCCTCAGGAAATCCCCTCTGCTAGTTTTGGAATCAAGGCTTTTGAGGAGACATGCCTGTAAACCAAAGCAATGGATCCGATAATGGCCTCGGGTCCTGTCTGGTTCAATCTTCTTGGTATGAGTGGAGGTAGATGAGTGGAGGTAGATGCTCAGCTGGTATCAACCGCCCTTTTTTGTCCCGGGCGACCTACACTATTGGGATGGCCTCAGGGACTTTGGAGGGTTCTCCTAATTTGTACGATTTTTGACAATGGAATGGGCAGAATTCCCATGGATTGGGTGGGGGCAGTCCTAATGTGTGGCTCCAGGGGCCCCAGCCTGGAGGGAGTGTGGCCCAGGACTTTGAGGACAGAAGACTGAAAACACAAACTCAGCTTAAGTTTGGGGACGTTGGTATGGCACGCCCGATCTACAAACCATGAGAAGAACTCTTCAGGATATGAAGAATGAGCGAGTCTGAGTCGCTTGCTCAGGCTTTTGTCTCTGGATGTTGTTTCAGCGATGGCCTTGGAATGTTGGGGAGGTCTCATGGGCCATGGACGAATTTTCCTCTCTGTGGATTTGGCCCGATCCCAATAGTTTTTCGTCAATCTGTGGGATGGGAGGACTCCTTTCAGGTTTGTTACCTCTGGTGTCCCACCAAAAGAGGAATTCTAAAGCAGAGCCCTGGGGAAGAGTGAAGGACACCCCGAACTATGGTTAAAAATTGGGGCCTAGGGGCATGGCAAGCCCAATATGCTGTCTCTTCATATAGGCCCTGAGAGGCCTTACCTGAGGACTGGGCTCAGGCTCAGGGTCACAATGTGTGTTTGTGACCAATGTGGCCCGCAAGCATGGGCTGGGCCTCATGGGCCATGCTTGTTTCAACTACACTGAACGTTGGACAACATGCCAAGCACAAGGTTTCTTGCCATGGGGAAAGAGTTCTGATTTCTGCATCATTTTCAACCCTGGGCAGTGGTTGGAGATAAGGTCTAGGTTCTGGAGCCTGAAAACCGCAGTTGGGAAGAGATGACGACCTAAGGCCATGGCGGGTCCGATGTGCTCAGTGTGCGGCCAGCTGTCTGGGTGGGACCAGGAGGTCCAGGCTCAGGCTGGGTCAGATGGGGAAATAGTGCCCAGGTCAGCCTATATGTTTGGGGTACAGCCGAATGGCGTGCAGGTTGATCCTCATTTGGGGTTTCGGTGTAGCCCTGAGGGCAATGTTTTACTTCTGTAGGGCAGGCAGAGTGCGGCATTGTAGTTCTGGATTGCCCAACTGGAGGGCTTGTGGGCCAGTAGTCTGAGGACGGAGTCTGAGAACCCAAGCTAGGCCTAGGTTTCTGGGTGAGGATATGGCAGGCACAATCTACAGACCTCAATAGAGATCTCGTGCATCTGAAGTCAGGGCAAGGATCAGACGATCACTCAGGTTGGACTTTCTGCCCTGATGGCCCTTTCTTGAAGGGGGTTGGATCACGAGGACATGGGGGTTTTCCCATGATGGGAGTTGTGAGAAGCTCCAAACTGCAAAGATTCTTCTGCAGGACAATTGAGACCTGTTGGTTGGCTCCAGGCCAAGGATTCCGAGCAGGGTTCTAAGGATGGATGGCTGGGTAGCCCACCTCGCATTCCAATTGTCTCCAAGCAACAAGACAGGTTAGATCTGCTGGATATGGGGGGCAACCGAGGAGGCTGAGTTGAAATGGACGCTCCTGTGGATGTGTCCTAATATGTTTTTGTGTCTATGGAGACCTTGGAATGAAGCGGTGGCCCTGGGGCCCTGAAGGGTTCTCCTAAACAGAGGCTTTGACACAGCTCCAACGTGCATGTTTCCCATGTGTAGATGAGATTTGTTCTGATGGGTGAGTCAAGAAACAGCCATATGCTGGTATTGTAATCCAGGCCTCTGAGGAGAGATGCCTAGAAACCAAAGCAATGGATCCGATTAGTGCCTAGGGGCCTGCTCGTTCCTTTTTACCTCTGGGGAAATCAGTCTACAGGTCTGAGTGCAGGTAGGTGCTCAGATGGGCTCAGATTGCCTCTGTTTGTCCTGGGAAGCCACAACTATTTGGATGGCCTCAGGGACTTTGGAGGTTATCCTATTAGTAGGGTTGTGGCCATTGGAATGGGCACATACAATTCCCTTGGAGAGGGCAAGTACAGTCCTCAGGTTTGGCTCCAGGGCCCTGAGCCTGTAGGGTGTGTAGGCCAGAGCTGTTTGGACAGTTGTCTGAAAACACAAACTCGACTTATGTTTTCGGTCATAGGTATGGCAGGACTGATCTACAGACCATGAGGAGAACACTTCGGGATATGAAAAAAGGGCGAGTGTGAGGCTCTTGCTCAAGTTTTTGTCTCTGGATATCGTGTCACTCATGGTCGTGAAATTGCCGGGTAACCTTATGGGAAATGGACGAGTCTTACTCTCTGGGGATTCGGTCCCGTCTAAAGAGTTTGGGGTCATTCTGGGGATGGAAGAAGTCCGTTTTTTTGTTGTTGTTGTCGATTTGTTTCATTTTGTTTTTCAACCTCAGATGTCCCACCAAATGAGGGATTCCAGAGTAGAGCCCTGGGGTGGGGCGACTGGACAACCAGAAATCTGGTTAAAAATTGGGGACTAGGGACATGTCAAGCCCATTATGACATCTAATGGTCCAGCCACTGAGAGTACTTACTAGAGGACAGGACTCACGCTGAGGTCACAATCCGTGTTTATGCTCTCGTCGCACTCAAGAATGGGCGGGGCCTCAGGGTGAATGCTGTTTTCTCCTACACTGAACGTTGGACAACATGCCAACCACAAGGTTTCTTGCCATGGGTCAGGAAGAGTTCTGATTTCTACCTCACAGTCACCCGTGGGCAGTGATTGGAGATAAGGTCAAGGTTCTGAAGCCTGAAAACTGAGGTAGAGGACAGATGATGACCTAAGTCATGGCGGGTCTGATGTGCTCAGCGTGCAGTCAGCTGTCTGGGTGTTGGTCAGCAGTTCCAGGCTCAGGTTGTGTCAGACAGTGCATTAGTGCCCAGGTTAGACTATATAATTTGGGTACATTCGAGTGCCGTGTAGGTTTATCTTCATTTAAGCTGCCTGGTCAGCTCATTAGGCAATATATTTTTTCTAGAGGGCAGGCAGAGTGCTTCATTGTCGGTCCGGAATTGCCAAACTTGAGGGCTTCGGGGTCAGGAGTGTGAGGACGGAAGTCTGAGAACACAAGCTAGACTTCGGATTCAGGGTGAGAGCACGGCAGGTACCCCCTGCCGATCTGAACCAATATCTCATGCATCTGAAGTCAGGGCGAGGATCCCACGTTGGCTCAGGTTGGAGTTTCTGTGCATGACGGCCCCTTCATGAAGGGAGCGGAATCTCGAGGCCATGGAGGTTTTCCACGTTGGGAGATGTGGGATGCCCCCTTCAAGGATTCCTTCTGCGGGACAATTGAGACCTGTTGGACAGCTCCAGGATATCCCATATGGAATGACTCCAGAGCACCGTTCGAGGATGGATGCCTGGGAAGTCCGCATCGCCTTCAAATTGTCTCCTAGCAACAAGAGAGTTTAGATCTAATGGATCTGCGGGAGCAACCGGGGTGGCTGAGTTGAAATGCACTTTCCAGAGGATGGGTCCTAATGTGTGTTTGTGTCCATGAGGGCCTTGGAATGGGGAGGTGGCACCGGGACCCTGAAGTATTCTCCTAAGCGTTGGCATAGCTCCCATGCCCAAGTTACCTTATGGAGACGAGATTTGTTCTGATGGGTGCCTCAGGACATCCCCTCTGCTGGTATTGCAATCCAGGCTTTTGAGGAGACATGCCTGTAAACCAAAGCAATGGATCCGATAATGGCCTCGGGTCCTGTCTGGTTCAATCTTCTTGGTATGAGTGGAGGTAGATGAGTGGAGGTAGATGCTCAGCCGGTATCAAACGCCCTTTTTGTCCCGGGCGACCTACACTATTGGGATGGCCTCAGGGACTTTGGAGGGTTCTCCTAATTTGTACGATTTTTGACAATGGAATGGGCAGAATTCCCATGGATTGGGTGGGGGCAGTCCTAATGTGTGGCTCCAGGGGCCCCAGCCTGGAGGGAGTGTGGCCCAGGACTTTGAAGACAGAAGACTGAAAACACAAACTCAGCTTAAGTTTTGGGACGTAGGTATGGCACGCCCGATCTACAAACCATGAGAAGAACTCTTCAGGATATGAAGAATGAGCGAGTCTGAGTCGCTTGCTCAGGCTTTTGTCTCTGGATTTTGTTTCAGCGATGGCCGTGGAATGTTGGGGAGGTCTCATGGGCCATGGACGAATCTTCCTCTCTGTGGATTTGGCCCGATCCCAATTGTTTTTCGTCAATCTGTGGGATGGGAGGACTCCTTTCAGGTTTGTTACCTCTGGTGTCCTACCAAAAGAGGAATTCAAAAGCAGAGCCTTGGGGAAGAGTGAAGGGACACCCCGAACGATGGTTAAAAATTGGGGTCTAGGGGCATGGCAAGCCCAATATGCTGTCTCTTCATATAGGCCCTGAGAGGCATTACCTGAGGACTGGGCTCAGGCTGAGGGTCACAATGTGTGTTTGTGAACAATGTGGCCCGCAAACATGGGCTGGGCCTCATGGGCCACGCTTGTTTTAACTACACTGAACGTTGGACAACATGCCAAGCACAAGGTTTCTTGCCATGGGGAAAGAGTTCTGATTTCTGCATCATTTTCAACCCTGGGCAGTGGTTGGAGATAAGGTCTAGGTTCTGGAGCCTGAAAACCGCAGTTGGGAAGAGATGACGACCTAAGGCCATGGCGGGTCCGATGTGCTCAGTGTGTGGCCAGCTGTCTGGGTGGGACCAGGAGGTCCAGGCTCAGGCTGGGTCAGAAGGGGAAATAGTGCCCAGGTCAGCCTATATTTTTGGGGTACAGCCGAATGGCGTGCAGGTTGATCCTCATTTGGGGTTTCGGGGTAGCCCTGAGGGCAATATTTTACTTCTGTAGGCAGGCAGAGTGCGGCATTGTAGTTCTGGATTGCCAAACTGGAGGGCTTGTGGGCCAGTAGTCTGAGGACGGAGTCTGAGAACCCAAGCTAGGCCTAGGTTTCTGGGTGAGGATATGGCAGGCACAATCTACAGACCTCAATCGAGATCTCGTGCATCTGAAGTCAGGGCATGGATCAGACGATCGCTCAGGTTGGACTTTCTGCCCTGATGGCCCTTTCTTGAAGGGGGTTGGATCACGAGGACATGGGCGTTTTCCCACGATGGGAGTTGTGAGAAGCTCCAAACTGCAAAGATTCTTCTGCAGGACAATTGAGACCTGTTGGTTGGCTCCAGGCCAACGATTCCGAGCAGGGTTCTAAGGATGGATGGCTGGGTAGCCCACCTCGCATTTCAAATGTCTCCAAGCAACAAGACAGGTTAGATCTGCTGGATGTGGTGGGCAACCGAGGAGGCTGAGTTGAAATGGACTCTCCTGTGGATGTGTCCTAATATGTTTTTGTGTCTATTGAGACCTTGGAATGAAGCGGTGGCCCTGGGGCCCTGAAGGGTTCTCCTAAACAGAGGCTTTGACACAGCTCCAACGTGCATGTTTCCCATGTGTAGATGAGATTTGTTCTGATGGGTGAGTCAAGAAACAGCCATATGCTGGTATTGAAATCCAGGCCTCTGAGGAGAGATGCCTGGAAACCAAAGCAAAGGATCCGATTAGTGCCTAGGGGCCTGTTCGGTCCTTTTTACCTCTGGGGACATCAGTCTACGGGTCTGAGTGCAGGTAGGTGCTCAGATGGGCTCAGCTTGCCCCTGTTTCTCCTGGGAAGCCACAACTCTTGGGATGGCCTCAGGGACTTTGGAGGTTATCCTACTAGTAGGGTTGTGGCCATTGGAATGGGCACATACAATTCCCTTGGAGAGGGCAAGTACAGTCCTCAGGTTTGGCTCCAGGGCCCTGAGCCTGTAGGGTGTGTAGGCCAGAGCTGTTTGGACAGTTGTCTGAAAACACAAACTCGGCTTATGTTTTGGGTCATAGGTATGGCAGGACTGATCTACAGACCATGAGGAGAACACTTCGGGATATGAAAACAGGACGAGTGTGAGGCTCTTGCTCAAGTTTTTGTCTCTGGATATCGTGTCACTCATGGTCGTGAAATTGCCGGGTGACTACATGGGAAATGGACGAGTCTTACTCTCTGGGGGTTCGGTCCAGTCCAAAGAGTTTGGGGTCATTCTGGGGATGGAAGAAGTCCGTTTTTTTGTTGTTGTTGTCGATTTGTTTCATTTTGTTTTTCAACCTCAGATGTCCCACCAAATGAGGGATTCCAGAGTAGAGCCCTGGGGTGGGGCGACTGGACAACCAGAAATCTGGTTAAAAATTGGGGACTAGGGACATGTCAAGCCCATTATGACATCTAATGGTCCAGCCACTGAGAGGACTTACTAGAGGACAGGACTCACGCTGAGGTCACAATGCGTGTTTATGCTCTTGTCGCACTCAAGAATGGGCGGGGCCTCAGGGTGAATGCTGTTTTCTCCTACACTGAACGTTGGACAACATGCCAACCACAAGGTTTCTTGCCATGGGTCAGGAAGAGTTCTGATTTCTGCATCAGAGTCACCCGTGGGCAGTGATTGGAGATAAAGTCTAGGTTCTGAAGCCTGAAAACTGAGGTAGGGAAGAGATGATGACCTAAGGCCAGGGCGGGTCTGATGTGCTCAGGGTGCGTCAGCTGTCTGGGTGTTGGTCAGCAGGTCCGGGCTCAGGTTGTGTCAGACAGTGCATTAGTGCCCAGGTTAGACTATATAATTTGGGTACATTCGAGTGCCGTGTAGGTTTATCTTCATTTAAGCTGCCTGGTCAGCTCATTAGGCAATATATTTTTTCTAGAGGGCAGGCAGAGTGCTTCATTGTCGGTCCGGAATTGCCAAACATGAGGGCTTCGGGGCCAGGAGAGTGAGGACGGAAGTCTGAGAACACAAGCTAGACTTCGGATTCAGGGTGAGGGCATGGCAGGTACCCCCTGCAGATCTGAACCAATATCTCATGCATCTGAAGTCAGGGCGAGGATCCGACGTTGGCTCAGGTTGGAGTTTCTGTGCATGACGGCCCCTTCATGAAGGGAGCGGAATCTCGAGGCCATGGAGGTTTTCCACGTTGGGAGATGTGGGATGCCCCCTTCAAGGATTCCTTCTGCGGGACAATTGAGACCTGTTGGACAGCTCCAGGACATCCCATATGGAATGACACCAGAGCACCGTTCGAGGATGGATGCCTGGGAAGTCCGCCTCGCCTTCCAATTGTCTCCTAGCAACAAGACAGTTTAGATCTAATGGATCTGCGGGAGCAACCGGGGTGGCTGAGTTGAAATGCACTTTCCAGAGGATGGGTCCTAATGTGTGTTTGTGTCCATGAGGGCCTTGGAATGGGGAGGTGGCACCGGGACCCTGAAGTATTCTCCTAAGCTTTGGCATAGCTCCCATGCACAAGTTTCCTTGTGGAGACGAGATTTGTTCTGATGGGTGCCTCAGGAAATCCCCTCTGCTGGTTTTGGAATCAAGGCTTCTGAGGAGACATGCCTGTAAACCAAAGCAATGGATCCGATAATGGCCTCGGGTCCTGTCTGGTTCAATCTTCTTGGTATGAGTGGAGGTAGATGAGTGGAGGTAGATGCTCAGCTGGTATCAACCGGCCTTTTTTGTCCCGGGCGACCTACACTATTGGGATGGCCTCAGGGACTTTGGAGGGTTCTCCTAATTTGTACGATGTTTGACAATGGAATGGGCAGAATTCCCATGGATTGGGTGGGGGCAGTCCTAATGTGTGGCTCCAGGGGCCCCAGCCTGGAGGGAGTGTGGCCCAGGACTTTGAGGACAGAAGACTGAAAACACAAACTCAGCTTAAGTTTGGGGACGTTGGTATGGCACGCCCGATCTACAAACCATGAGAAGAACTCTTCAGGATATGAAGAATGAGCGAGTCTGAGTCGCTTGCTCAGGCTTTTGTCTCTGGATGTTGTTTCAGCGATGGCCTTGGAATGTTGGGGAGGTCTCATGGGCCATGGACGAATTTTCCATGTGGATTTGGCCCGATCCCAATTGTTTTTCGTCAATCTCTGGGATGGGAGGACTCCTTTCAGGTTTGTTACCTCTGGTGTCCCACCAAAAGAGGAATTCCAAAGCAGAGCCCTGGGGAAGAGTGAAGGACACCCCGAACTATGGTTAAAAATTGGGTCCTAGGGGCATGGCAAGCCCAATATGCTGTCTCTTCATATAGGCCCTGAGAGGCCTTACTGAGGACTGGGCTCAGGCTGAGGGTCACAATGTGTGTTTGTGACCAATGTGGCCCGCAAGCATGGGCTGGGCCTCATGGGCCATGCTTGTTTGAACTACACTGAACGTTGGACAACATGCCAAGCACAAGGTTTCTTGCCATGGGGAAAGAGTTCTGATTTCTGCATCATTTTCAACCCTGGGCAGTGGTTGGAGATAAGGTCTAGGTTCTGGAGCCTGAAAACCGCAGTTGGGAAGAGATGACGACCTAAGGCCATGGCGGGTCCGATGTACTCAGTGTGCGGCCAGCTGTCTGGGTGGGACCAGGAGGTCCAGGCTCAGGCTGGGTCAGAAGGGGAAATAGTGCCCAGGTCAGCCTATATGTTTGGGGTACAGCCGAATGGCGTGCAGGTTGATCCTCATTTGGGGTTTCGGGGTAGCCCTGAGGGCAATGTTTTACTTCTGTAGGGCAGGCAGAGTGCGGCATTGTAGTTCTGGATTGCCCAACTGGAGGGCTTGTGGGCCAGTAGTCTGAGGACGGAGTCTGAGAACCCAAGCTAGGCCTAGGTTTCTGGGTGAGGATATGGCAGGCACAATCTACAGACCTCAATCGAGATCTCGTGCATCTGAAGTCAGAGCAAGGATCAGACGATCACTCAGGTTGGACTTTCTGCCCTGATGGCCCTTTCTTGAAGGGGGTTGGATCACGAGGACATGGGGGTTTTCCCACGATGGGAGTTGTGAGAAGCTCCAAACTGCAAAGATTCTTCTGCAGGACAATTGAGACCTGTTGCTTGGCTCCAGGCCAAGGATTCCGAGCAGGGTTCTAAGGATGGATGGCTGGGTAGCCCACCTCGCATTCCAATTGTCTCCAAGCAACAAGACAGGTTAGATCTGCTGAATATGGGGGGCAACCGAGGAGGCTGAGTTGAAATGGACGCTCCTGTGGATGTGTCCTAATATGTTTTTGTGTCTATGGAGACCTTGGAATGAAGCGGTGGCCCTGGGGCCCTGAAGGGTTCTCCTAAACAGAGGCTTTGACACAGCTCCAACGTGCATGTTTCCCATGTGTAGATGAGATTTGTTCTGATGGGTGAGTCAAGAAACAGCCATATGCTGGTATTGTAATCCAGGCCTCTGAGGAGAGATGCCTAGAAACCAAAGCAATGGATCCGATTAGTGCCTAGGGGCCTGCTCGTTCCTTTTTACCTCTGGGGACATCAGTCTACAGGTCTGAGTGCAGGTAGGTGCTCAGATGGGCTCAGATTGCCCCTGTTTGTCCTGGGAAGCCACAACTATTTGGATGGCCTCAGGGACTTTGGAGGTTATCCTATTAGTAGGGTTGTGGCGATTGGAATGGGCACATACAATTCCCTTGGAGAGGGCAAGTACAGTCCTCAGGTTTGGCTCCAGGGCCCTGAGCCTGTAGGGTGTGTAGGCCAGAGCTGTTTGGACAGTTGTCTGAAAACACAAACTCGACTTATGTTTTCGGTCATAGGTATGGCAGGACTGATCTACAGACCATGAGGAGAACACTTCGGGATATGAAAAAAGGGCGAGTGTGAGGCTCTTGCTCAAGTTTTTGTCTCTGGATATCGTGTCACTCATGGTCGTGAAATTGCCGGGTGACTTTATGGGAAATGGACGAGTCTTACTCTCTGGGGATTCGGTCCCGTCCAAAGAGTTTGGGGTCATTCTGGGGATGGAAGAAGTCCGTTTTTTTGTTGTTGTCGATTTGTTTCATTTTGTTTTTCAACCTCAGATGTCCCACCAAATGAGGGATTCCAGAGTAGAGCCCTGGGTTGGGGCGACTGGACAACCAGAAATCTGGTTAAAAATTGGGGACTAGGGACATGTCAAGCGCATTATGACATCTAATGGTCCAGCCACTGAGAGGACTTACTAGAGGACAGGACTCACGCTGAGGTCACAATCCGTGTTTATGCTCTCGTCGCACTCAAGAATGGGCGGGGCCTCAGGGTGAATGCTGTTTTCTCCTACACTGAACGTTGGACAACATGCCAACCACAAGGTTTCTTGCCATGGGTCAGGAAGAGTTCTGATTTCTGCATCACAGTCACCCGTGGGCAGTGATTGGAGATAAGGTCAAGGTTCTGAAGCCTGAAAACTGCGGTAGAGGACAGATGATGACCTAAGTCATGGCGGGTCTGATGTGCTCAGCGTGCAGTCAGCTGTCTGGGTGTTGGTCAGCAGTTCCGGGCTCAGGTTGTGTCAGACAGTGCATTAGTGCCCAGGTTAGACTATATAATTTGGGTACATACGAGTGCCGTGTAGGTTTATCTTTATTTAAGCTGCCTGGTCAGCTCATTAGGCAATATATTTTTTCTAGAGGGCAGGCAGAGTGCTTCATTGTCGGTCCGGAATTGCCAAACTTGAGGGCTTCGGGGTCAGGAGTGTGAGGACGGAAGTTGAGAACACAAGCTAGACTTCGGATTCAGGGTGAGAGCACGGCAGGTACCCCCTGCAGATCTGAACCAATATCTCATGCATCTGAAGTCAGGGCGAAGATCTGACGTTGGCTCATGTTGGAGTTTCTGTGCATGACGGCCCCTTCATGAAGGGAGCGGAATCTCGAGGCCATGGAGGTTTTCCACGTTGGGAGATGTGGGATGCCCCCTTCAAGGATTCCTTCTGCGGGACAATTGAGACCTGTTGGACAGCTCCAGGATATCCCATATGGAATGACTCCAGAGCACCGTTCGAGGATGGATGCCTGGGAAGTCCGCATCGCCTTCCAATTGTCTCCTAGCAACAAGAGAGTTTAGATCTAATGGATCTGCGGGAGCAACCGGGGTGGCTGAGTTGAAATGAACTTTCCAGAGGATGGGTCCTAATGTGTGTTTGTGTCCATGAGGGCCTTGGAATGGGGAGGTGGCACCGGGACCCTGAAGTATTCTCCTAAGCGTTGGCATAGCTCCCATGCCCAAGTTTCCTTATGGAGACGAGATTTGTTCTGATGGGTGCCTCAGGACATCCCCTCTGCTGGTATTGCAATCCACGCTTTTGAGGAGACATGCCTGTAAACCAAAGCAATGGATCCGATAATGGCCTCGGGTCCTGTTTGGTTCAATCTTCTTGGTATGAGTGGAGGAAGATGAGTGGAGGTAGATGCTCAGCCGGTATCAACCGCCCTTTTTTGTCCTGGGCGACCTACACTATTGGGATGGCCTCAGGGACTTTGGAGGGTTCTCCTAATTTGTACGATTTTTGACAATGGAATGGGCAGAATTCCCATGGATTGTGTGGGGGCAGTCCTAATGTGTGGCTCCAGGGGCCCCAGCCTGGAGGGAGTGTGGCCCAGGACTTTGAAGACAGAAGACTGAAAACACAAACTCAGCTTAAGTTTTGGGACGTAGGTATGGCACGCCCGATCTACAAACCATGAGAAGAACTCTTCAGGATATGAAGAATGAGCGAGTCTGAGTCGCTTGCTCAGGCTTTTGTCTCTGGATTTTGTTTCAGCGATGGCCGTGGAATGTTGGGGAGGTCTCATGGGCCATGGACGAATCTTCCTCTCTGTGGATTTGGCCCGATCCCAATTGTTTTTCGTCAATCTGTGGGATGGGAGGACTCCTTTCAGGTTTGTTACCACTGGTGTCCCACCAAAAGTGGAATTCCAAAGCAGAGCCCTGGGGAAGAGTGAAGGGACACCCCGAACGATGGTTAAAAATTGGGGCCTAGGGGCAATGCAAGCCCAATATGCTGTCTCTTCATATAGGCCCTGAGAGGCATTACCTTAGGACTGGGCTCAGGCTGAGGGTCACAATGTGTGTTTGTGAACAATGTGGCCCGCAAGCATGGGCTGGGCCTCATGGGCCACGCTTGTTTCAACTACACTGAACGTTGGACAACATGCCAAGCACAAGGTTTCTTGCCATGGGGAAAGAGTTCTGATTTCTGCATCATTTTCAACCCTGGGCAGTGGTTGGAGATAAGGTCTAGGTTCTGGAGCCTGAAAACCGCAGTTGGGAAGAGATGACGACCTAAGGCCATGGCGGGTCCGATGTGCTCAGTGTGCGGCCAGCTGTCTGGGTGGGACCAGGAGGTCCAGGCTCAGGCTGGGTCAGAAGGGGAAATAGTGCCCAGGTCAGCCTATATGTTTGGGGTACAGCCGAATGGCGTGCAGGTTGATCCTCATTTGGGGTTTCGGGGGAGCCCTGAGGGCAATGTTTTACTTCTGTAGGGCAGGCAGAGTGCGGCATTGTAGTTCTGGATTGCCAAACTGGAGGGCTTGTGGGCCAGTAGTCTGAGGACGGAGTCTGAGAACCCAAGCTAGGCCTAGGTTTCTGGGTGAGGATACGGCAGGCACAATCTACAGACCTCAATCGAGATCTCGTGCATCTGAAGTCAGGGCAAGGATCAGACGATCGCTCAGGTTGGACTTTCTGCCCTGATGGCCCTTTCTTGAAGGGGGTTGGATCACGAGGACATGGGGGTTTTCCCACGATGGGAGTTGTGAGAAGCTCCAAACTGCAAAGATTCTTCTGCAGGACAATTGAGACCTGTTGGTTGGCTCCAGGCCAACGATTCCGAGCAGGGTTCTAAGGATGGATGGCTGGGTAGCCCACCTCGCATTCCAATTGTCTCCAAGCAACAAGACAGGTTAGATCTGCTGGATGTGGGGGGCAACCGAGGAGGCTGAGTTGAAATGGACTCTCCTGTGGATGTGTCCTAATATGTTTTTGTGTCTATGGAGACCTTGGAATGAAGCGGTGGCCCTGGGGCCCTGAAGGGTTCTCCTAAACAGAGGCGTTGACACAGCTCCAACGTGCATGTTTCCCATGTGTAGATGAGATTTGTTCTGATGGGTGAGTCAAGAAACAGCCATATGCTGGTATTGAAATCCAGGCCTCTGAGGAGAGATGCCTGGAAACCAAAGCAAAGGATCCGATTAGTGCCTAGGGGCCTCTTCGTTCCTTTTTACCTCTGGGGACATCAGTCTACGGGTCTGAGTGCAGGTAGGTGCTCAGATGGGCTCAGATTGCCCCTGTTTCTCCTGGGAAGCCACAAATCTTGGGATGGCCTCAGGGACTTTGGAGGTTAGCCTACTAGTAGGGTTGTGGCCATTGGAATGGGCACATACAATTCCCTTGGAGAGGGCAAGTACAGTCCTCAGGTTTGGCTCCAGGGCCCTGAGCCTGTAGGGTGTGTAGGCCAGAGCTCTTTGGACAGTTGTCTGAAAACACAAACTCGGCTTATGTTTTGGGTCATAGGTATGGCAGGACTGATCTACATACCATGAGGAGAACACTTCGGGACATGAAAACAGGACGAGTGTGAGGCTCTTGCTCAAGTTTTTGTCTCTGGATATCGTGTCACTCATGGTCGTGAAATTGCCGGGTGACTTCATGGGAAATGGACGAGTCTTACTCTCTGGGGGTTCGGTCCCGTCCAAAGAGTTTGGGGTCATTCTGGGGATGGAAGAAGTCCGTTTTTTTGTTGTTGTCGATTTGTTTCATTTTGTTTTTCAACCTCAGATGTCCCACCAAATGAGGGATTCCAGAGTAGGGCCCTGGGTTGGGGCGACTGGACAACCATAAATCTGGTTAAAAATTGGGGACTAGGAACATGTCAAGCCCATTATGACATCTAATGGTGCAGCCACTGAGAGGACTTACTAGAGGAAAGGACTCACGCTGAGGTCACAATGCGTGTATATGCTCTCGTCGCATGCAAGAATGGGCGGGGCCTCAGGGTGAATGCTGGTTTCTCCTACACTGAACGTTGGACAACATGCCAACCACAAGGTTTCTTGCCATGGGTCAGGAAGAGTTCTGATTTCTGCATCAGAGTCACCCGTGGGCAGTGATTGGAGATAAGGTCTAGGTTCTGAAGCCTGAAAACTGAGGTAGGGAAGAGATGATGACCTAAGGCCAGGGCGGGTCTGATGTGCTCAGGGTGCGGTCAGCTGTCTGGGTGTTGGTCAGCAGGTGGGCTCAGGTTGTGTCAGACAGTGCATTAGTGCCCAGGTTAGACTATATAATTTGGGTACATTCGAGTGCCGTGCAGGTTTATCCTCATTTAAGCTGCCTGGGCTGCTCATTAGGCAATATATTTTTTCTAGAGGACATGGCAGAGTGCTTCATTGTCGGTCCGGAATTGCCAAACTTGAGGGCTTCGGTGCCAGGACAGTGAGGACGGAAGTCTGAGAACACAAGCTAGACTTCGGATTTAGGGTGAGGGCACGGCAGGTACCCCCTGCAGATCTGAACCAACATCTCATGCATCTGAAGTCAGGGCGAGGATCCGACGTTGGCTCAGGTTGGAGTTTCTGTGCATGACGGCCCCTTCATGAAGGGAGCGGAATCTCGAGGCCATGGAGGTTTTCCACGTTGGGAGATGTGGGATGCCCCCTTCAAGGATTCCTTCTGCGGGACAATTGAGACCTGTTGGAAAGCTCCAGGACATCCCATATGGAAATACTCCAGAGCATCGTTCCAGGATGGATGCCTGGGAAGTCCGCCTCGCCTTCCAATTGTCTCCTAGCAACAAGACAGTTTAGATCTAATGGATCTGCGGGAGCAACCGGGGTGGCTGAGTTGAAATGCACTTTCCAGAGGATGGGTCCTAACGTGTGTTTGTGTCCATGAGGGCCTTGGAATGGGGAGGTGGCACCGGGACCCTGAAGTATTCTCCTAAGCTTGGCTTAGCTCCCATGCACAAGTTTCCTTGTGGAGACGAGATTTGTTCTGATGGGTGCCTCAGGAAATCCCCTCTGCTGGTATTGGAATCCAGGCTTTTGAGGAGACATGCCTGTAAACCAAAGCAATGGATCCGATAATGGCCTCGGGTCCTGTCTGGTTCAATCTTCTTGGTATGAGTGGAGGTAGATGAGTGGAGGTAGATGCTCAACCGGTATCAAACGCCCTTTTTTGTCCCGGGCGACCTACACTATTGGGATGGCCTCAGGGACTTTGGAGGGTTCTCCTAATTTGTACGATTTTTGACAATGGAATGGGCAGAATTCCCATGGATTGGGTGGGGGCAGTCCTAATGTGTGGCTCCAGGGGCCCCAGCCTGGAGGGAGTGTGGCCCAGGACTTTGAGGACAGAAGACTGAAAACACAAACTCAGCTTAAGTTTGGGGACGTAGGTATGGCACGCCCGATCTACAAACCATGAGAAGAACTCTTCAGGATATGAAGAATGAGCGAGTCTGAGGCGCTTGCTCAGGCTTTTGTCTCTGGATTTTGTTTCAGCCTTGGCCGTGGAATGTTGGGGAGGTCTCATGGGCCATGGACGAATCTTCCTCTCTGTGAATTTGGCCCGATCCCAATTGTTTTTCGTCAATTTGTGGGATGGGAGGACTCCTTTCAGGTTTGTTACCTCTGGTGTCCCACCAAAAGAGGAATTCCAAAGCAGAGCCCTGGGGAAGAGTGAAGGGACCCCCGAACTATGGTTAAAAATTGGGGCCTAGGGGCATGGCAAGCCCAATATGCTGTCTCTTCATATAGGCCCTGAGAGCCCTTACCTGAGGACTGGGCTCAGGCTGAGGGCACAATGTGTGTTTGTGACCAATGTGCCCCGCAAGCATGGGCTGGGCCTCATGGGCCACACTTGTTTCAACTACACTGAACGTTGGACAACATGCCAACCACAAGGTTTCTTGCCATGGGGAAAGAGTTCTGATTTCTGCATCATTTTCAACCCTGGGCAGTGGTTGGAGATAAGGTCTAGGTTCTGGAGCCTGAAAACCGCAGTTGGAAAGAGATGACGACCTAAGGCCATGGCGGGTCCGATGTGCTCAGTGTGTGGCCAGATGTCTCGGTGGGACCAGGAGGTCCAGGCTCAGGCTGGTTCAGAAGGGGAAATAGTGCCCAGGTCAGCCTATATATTTGGGGTACAGCCGAATGTCGTGCAGGTTGATCCTCATTTGGGGTTTCGGGGTAGCCCTGAGGGCAATGTTTTATTTCTGTAGGGCAGGCAGAGTGCGGCATTGTAGTTCTGGATTGCCAAACTGGAGGGCTTGTGGGCCAGTAGTCTGAGGACGGAGTCTGAGAACCCAAGCTAGGCCTAGGTTACTGGGTGAGGATATGGCAGGCACAGTCAACAGACCTCAATCGAGATCTCGTGCATCTGAAGTCAGGGCAAGGATCAGACGATCGCTCAGGTTGGACTTTCTGCCCTGATGGCCCTTTCTTGAAGGGGGTTGGATCATAGGACATGGGGGTTTTCCCACGATGGGAGTTGTGAGAAGCTCCAAACTGCAAAGATTCTTCTGCAGGACAATTGAGACCTGTTGGTTGGCTCCAGGCCAATGATTCCGAGCAGGGTTCTAAGGATGGATGGCTGGGTAGCCCACCTCGCATTCCAATTGTCTCCAAGCAACAAGACAGGTTAGATCTGCTGGATGTGGGGGGCAAACGAGGAGGCTGAGTTGAAATGGACTCTCCTGTGGATGTGTCCTAATATGTTTTTGTGTCTATGGAGACCTTGGAATGAAGCGGTGGCCCTGGGGCCCTGAAGGGTTCTCCTAAACAGAGGCTTTGACACAGCTCCAACGTGCATGTTTCCCATGTGTAGATGAGATTTGTTCTGATGGGTGAGTCAAGAAACAGCCATATGCTGGTTTTGAACTCCAGGCCTCTGAGGAGAGATGCCTGGAAACCAAAGCAATGGATCCGATTAGTGCCTAGGGGCCTGTTCGTTCCTTTTTACCTCTGGGGACATCAGTCTACGGGTCTGAGTGCAGGTAGGTGCTCAGATGGGCTCAGATTGCCCCTGTTTGTCCTGGGAAGCCACAAATATTGGGATGGCCTCAGGGACTTTGGAGGTTATCCTACTAGTAGGGTTGTGGCCATTGGAATGGGCACATACAATTCCCTTGGAGAGGGCAAGTACAGTCCTCAGGTTTGGGTCCAGGGCCCTGAGCCTGTAGGGTGTGTAGGCCAGAGCTGTTTGGACAGTTGTCTGAAAACACAAACTCGGCTTATGTTTTGGGTCATAGGTATGGCAGGACTGATCTACAGACCATGAGGAGAACACTTCGGGATATGAAAAAAGGGCGAGTGTGAGACTCTTGCTCAAGTTTTTGTCTCTGGATATCGTGTCACTCATGGTCGTGAAATTGCCGGGTGACTTCATGGGAAATGGACGAGTCTTACTCTCTGGGGGTTCGGTCCCGTCCAAAGAGTTTGGGGTCATTCTGGGGATGGAAGAAGTCCGTTTTTTTGTTGTTGTCGATTTGTTTCATTTTGTTTTTCAACCTCAGATGTCCCACCAAATGAGGGATTCCAGAGTAGAGCCCTGGGTTGGGGCGACTGGACAACCATAAATCTGGTTAAAAATTGGGGACTAGGAACATGTCAAGCCCATTATGACATCTAATGGTGCAGCCACTGAGAGGACTTACTAGAGGACAGGACTCACGCTGAGGTCACAATGCGTGTATATGCTCTCGTCGCATGCAAGAATGGGCGGGGCCTCAGGGTGAATGCTGGTTTCTCCTACACTGAACGTTGGACAACATGCCAACCACAAGGTTTCTTGCCATGGGTCAGGAAGAGTTCTGATTTCTGCATCAGAGTCACCCGTGGGCAGTGATTGGAGATAAGGTCTAGGTTCTGAAGCCTGAAAACTGAGGTAGGGAAGAGATGATGACCTAAGGCCAGGGCGGGTCTGATGTGCTCAGGGTGCGGTCAGCTGTCTGGGTGTTGGTCAGC
This sequence comes from Mustela nivalis, assembly GCF_964662115.1. Classification (NCBI taxonomy): domain Eukaryota; kingdom Metazoa; phylum Chordata; class Mammalia; order Carnivora; family Mustelidae; genus Mustela; species Mustela nivalis. Next base: position 666,276 of record NW_028136284.1, on the reverse strand, counting down.
AGGTGGGCTCAGGTTGTGTCAGACAGTGCATTAGTGCCCAGGTTAGACTATATAATTTGGGTACATTCGAGTGCCGTGTAGGTTTATCCTCATTTAAGCTGCCTGGGCTGCTCATTAGGCAATATATTTTTTCTAGAGGACATGGCAGAGTGCTTCATTGTCGGTCCGGAATTGCCAAACTTGAGGGCTTCGGTGCCAGGACAGTGAGGACGGAAGTCTGAGAACACAAGCTAGACTTCGGATTCAGGGTGAGGGCACGGCAGGTACCCCCTGCAGATCTGAACCAACATCTCATGCATCTGAAGTCAGGGCGAGGATCCGACGTTGGCTCAGGTTGGAGTTTCTGTGCATGACGGCCCCTTCATGAAGGGAGCGGAATCTCGAGGCCATGGAGGTTTTCCACGTTGGGAGATGTGGGATGCCCCCTTCAAGGATTCCTTCTGCGGGACAATTGAGACCTGTTGGAAAGCTCCAGGACATCCCATATGGAATGACTCCAGAGCATCGTTCCAGGATGGATGCCTGGGAAGTCCGCCTCGCCTTCCAATTGTCTCCTAGCAACAAGACAGTTTAGATCTAATGGATCTGCGGGAGCAACCGGGGTGGCTGAGTTGAAATGCACTTTCCAGAGGATGGGTCCTAACGTGTGTTTGTGTCCATGAGGGCCTTGGAATGGGGAGGTGGCACCGGGACCCTGAAGTATCTCCTAAGCTTTGGCTTAGCTCCCATGCACAAGTTTCCTTGTGGAGACGAGATTTGTTCTGATGGGTGCCTCAGGAAATCCCCTGTGCTGGTATTGGAATCCAGGCTTTTGAGGAGACATGCCTGTAAACCAAAGCAATGGATCCGATAATGGCCTCGGGTCCTGTCTGGTTCAATCTTCTTGGTATGAGTGGAGGTAGATGAGTGGAGGTAGTTGCTCAGCCGGTATCAATCGCCCTTTTTTGTTCTGGGCGACCTACACTATTGGGATGGCCTCAGGGACTTTGGAGGGTTCTCCTAATTTGTACGATTTTTGACAATGGAATGGGCAGAATTCCCATGGATTGGGTGGGGGCAGTCCTAATGTGTGGCTCCCGGGGCCCCAGCCTGGAGGGAGTGTGGCCCAGGACTTTGAGGACAGAAGACTGAAAACACAAACTCAGCTTAAGTTTGGGGACGTTGGTATGGCACGCCCGATCTACAAACCATGAGAAGAACTCTTCAGGATATGAAGAATGAGCGAGTCTGAGGCGCTTGCTCAGGCTTTAGTCTCTGACTTTTGTTTCAGCGATGGCCGTGGAATGTTGGGGAGGTCTCATGGGCCATGGAAGAATCTTCCTCTCTGTGGATTTGGCCCGATCCCAATTGTTTTTCTTCAATCTGTGGGATGGGAGGACTCCTTTCAGGTTTGTTACCTCAGGTGTCCCACCAAAAGAGGAATTCCAAAGCAGAGCCCTGGGGAAGAGTGAAGGGACAACCCGAACTATGGTTAAAAATTGCGGCCTACGGGCATGGCAAGCCCAATATGCTGTCTCTTCATATAGGCCCTGAGAGGCCTTACCTGAGGACTGGGCTCAGGCTGAGGGTCACAATGTGTGTTTGTGACCAATGTGGCCCGCAAGCATGGGCTGGGCCTCATGGGCCACGCTTGTTTCAACTACACTGAACGTTGGACAACATGCCAACCACAAGGTTTCTTGCCATGGGGAAAGAGTTCTGATTTCTGCATCATTTTCAACCCTGGGCAGTGGTTGAAGATAAGGTCTAGGTTCTGGAGCCTGAAAACCGCAGTTGGGAAGAGATGACGACCTAAGGCCATGGCGTGTCCGATGTGCTCAGTGTGCGGCCAGCTGTCTGGGTGGGACCAGGAGGTCCAGGCTCAGGCTGGGTCAGAAGGGGAAATAGTGCCAAGGTCAGCCTATATGTTTGGGGTACAGCTGAATGGCGTGCAGGTTGATCCTCATTTGCGGGTTCGGGGTAGCCCTGAGGGCAATGTTTTACTTCTGTAGGGCAGGCATAGTGCGGCATTGTAGTTCTGGATTGCCCAACTGGAGGGCTTGTGGGCCAGTAGTCTGAGGACGGAGTCTGAGAACCCAAGCTAGGCCTAGGTTTCTGGGTGAGGATATGGAAGGCACAATCTACAGACCTCAATAGAGATCTCGTGCATCTGAAGTCAGTGAAAGGATCAGACGATCGCTCAGGTTGGACTTCTGCCCTGATGGCCCTTTCTTGAAGGAGGTTGGATCACGAGGACATGGGGGTTTTCCCACGATGGGAGTTGTGAGAAGCTCCAAACTGCAAAGCTTCTTCTGCAGGACAATTGAGACCTGTAGGTTGGCTCCAGGCCAACGATTCCGAGCAGGGTTCTAAGGATGGATGGCTGGGTAGCCCACCTCGCATTCCAATGGTCTCCAAGCAACAAGACAGGTTAGATCTGCTGGATGTGGGGGGCAACCGAGGAGGCTGAGTTGAAATGGACTCTCCTGTGGATGTGTCCTAATATGTTTTTGTGTCTATGGAGACCTTGGAATGAAGCGGTGGCCCTGGGGCCCTGAAGGGTTCTCCTAAACAGAGGCTTTGACACAGCTCCAACGTGCATGTTTCCCATGTGTAGATGAGATTTGTTCTGATGGGTGAGTCAAGAAACAGCCATATGCTGGTATTGAAATCCAGGCCTCTGAGGAGAGATGCCTGGAAACCAAAGCAATGGATCCGATTAGTGCCTAGGGGCCTGTTCGTTCCTTTTTACCTCTGGGGACATCAGTCTACGGGTCTGAGTGCAGGTAGGTGCTCAGATGGGCTCAGATTGCCCTTGTTTGTCCTGGGAAGCCACAACTATTTGGATGGCCTCAGAGACTTTAGAAGTTATCCTACTAGTAGGGTTGTGGCCATTGGAATGGGCATATACAATTCCCTTGGAGAGGGCAAGTACAGTCCTCAGGTTTGGCTCCAGGGCCCTGAGCCTGTAGGGTGTGTAGGCCAGAGCTGTTTGGACAGTTGTCTGAAAACACAAACTCGGCTTATGTTTTGGGTCATAGGTATGGCAGGACTGATATACAGACCATGAGGAGAACACTTCGGGATATGAAAAAATGTCGAGTGTAAGGCTCTTGCTCAAGTTTTTGTCTCTGGATATCGTGTCACTCATGGTCGTGAAATTGCCGGGTGACTTCATGGGAAATGGACGAGTCTTACTCTCTGGGGCTTCGGTGTCATCCAAAGAGTTTGGGGTCATTCTGCGGATGGAAGAAGTCCGTTTTTTTGTTGTTGTCGATTTGTTTCATTTTGTTTTTCAACCTCAGATGTCCCACCAAATGAGGGATTCCAGAGTAGAGCCCTGGGGTGGGTCGACTGGACAACCAGAAATCTGGTTTAAAATTGCGGACTAGGGATATGTCAAGCCCATTATGACATCTAATGGTCCAGCCACTGAGAGGACTTACTAGAGGATAGGAATCACAAGAGGTCACAATCCGTGTTTATGCTCTCGTCGCACTCAAGAATGGGCGGGGCCTCAGGGTGAATGCTGTTTTCTCCTACACTGAACGTTGGACAACATGCCAACCACAAGGTTTCTTGCCATGGGTCAGGAAGAGTTCTGATTTCTGCATCACAGTCACCCGTGGGCAGTGATTGGAGATAAGGTCTAGGTTCTGAAGCCTGAAAACTGAGGTAGGGAAGAGATGATGACCTAAGGCCATGGCGGGTCTGATGTGCTCAGCGTGCGGTCAGCTGTCTGGGTGTTGGTCAGCAGGTCCGGGCTCAGGTTGTGTCAGACAGTGCATTAGTGCCCAGGTTAGACTATATAATTTGGGTACATTCGAGTGCCGTGTAGGTTTATCCTCATTTAAGCTGCCTGGGCTGCTCATTAGGCAATATATTTTTTCTAGAGGGCAGGCAGAGTGCTTCATTGTCGGTCCGGAATTGCCAAACTTGAGGGCTTCGGGGCCAGGGGAGTGAGGACGGAAGTCTGAGAACACAAGCTAGACTTCGGATTCAGGGTGAGGGCACGGCAGGTACCCCCTGCAGATCTGAACCAATATCTCATGCATCTGAAGTCAGGGCGAGGATCCCACGTTGGCTCAGGTTGGAGTTTCTGTGCATGACGGCCGCTTCATGAAGGGAGCGGAATCTCGAGGCCATGGAGGTGTTCCACGTTGGGAGATGTGGGATGCCCCCTTCAAGGATTCCTTCTGCGGGACAATTGAGACCTGTTGGAAAGCTCCAGGACATCCCATATGGAATGACTCCAGAGCACTGTTCGAGGATGGATGCCTGGGAAGTCCGCCTCGCCTTCCAATTGTCTCCTAGCAACAAGACAGTTTAGATCTAATGGATCTGCGGGAGCAACCGGGGTGGCTGAGTTGAAATGCACTTTCCAGAGGATGGGTCCTAACGTGTGTTTGTGTCCATGAGGGCCTTGGAATGGGGAGGTGGCACCGGGACCCTGAAGTATCTCCTAAGCTTTGGCTTAGCTCACATGCACAAGTTTCCTTGTGGAGACGAGATTTGTTCTGATGGGTGCCTCAGGAAATCCCCTCTGCTGGTATTGGAATCCAGGCTTTTGAGGAGACATGCCTGTAAACCAAAGCAATGGATCCGATAATGGCCTCGGGTCCTGTCTGGTTCAATCTTCTTGGTATGAGTGGAGGTAGATGAGTGGAGGTAGTTGCTCAGCCGGTATCAACCGCCCTTTTTTGTCCTGGGCGACCTACACTATTGGGATGGCCTCAGGGACTTTGGAGGGTTCTCCTAATTTGTACGATTTTTGACAATGGAATGGGCATTATTCCCATGGATTGGGTGGGGGCAGTCCTTATGTGTGGCTCCAGGGGCCCCAGCCTGGAGGGAGTGTGGCCCAGGACTTTGAGGACAGAAGACTGAAAACACAAACTCAGCTTAAGTTTGGGGACGTTGGTATGGCACGCCCGATCTACAAACCATGAGAAGAACTCTTCAGGATATGAAGAATGAGCGAGTCTGAGGCGCTTGCTCAGGCTTTTGTCTCTGACTTTTGTTTCAGCGATGGCCGTGGAATGTTGGGGAGGTCTCATGGGCCATGGACGAATCTTCCTCTCTGTGGATTTGGCCCGATCCCAATTGTTTTTCTTCAATCTGTGGGATGGGAGGACTCCTTTCAGGTTTGTTACCTCAGGTGTCCCACCAAAAGAGGAATTCCAAAGCAGAGCCCTGGGGAAGAGTGAAGGGACAACCCGAACTATGGTTAAAAATTGCGGCCTACGGGCATGGCAAGCCCAATATGCTGTCTCTTCATATAGGCCCTGAGAGGCCTTACCTGAGGACTGGGCTCAGGCTGAGGGTCACAATGTGTGTTTGTGACCAATGTGGCCCGCAGGCATGGGCTGGGCCTCATGGGCCACGCTTGTTTCAACTACACTGAACGTTGGACAACATGCCAACCACAAGGTTTCTTGCCATGGGGAAAGAGTTCTGATTTCTGCATCATTTTCAACCCTGGGCAGTGGTTGAAGATAAGGTCTAGGTTCTGGAGCCTGAAAACCGCAGTTGGGAAGAGAGGACGACCTAAGGCCATGGCGTGTCCGATGTGCTCGGTGTGCGGCCAGCTGTCTGGGTGGGACCAGGAGGTCCAGGCTCAGGCTGGGTCAGAAGGGGAAATAGTGCCCAGGTCAGCCTATATGTTTGGGGTACAGCTGAATGGCGTGCAGGTTGATCCTCATTTGCGGTTTCGGGGTAGCCCTGAGGGCAATGTTTTACTTCTGTAGGGCAGGCATAGTGCGGCATTGTAGTTCTGGATTGCCCAACTGGAGGGCTTGTGGGCCAGTAGTCTGAGGACGGAGTCTGAGAACCCAAGCTAGGCCTAGGTTTCTGGGTGAGGATATGGCAGGCACAATCTACAGACCTCAATCGAGATCTCGTGCATCTGAAGTCAGGGCAAGGATCAGACGATCGCTCAGGTTGGACTTTTTGCCCTGATGGCCCTTTCTTGAAGGGGGTTGGATCACGAGGACATGGGGGTTTTCGCACGATGGGAGTTGTGAGAAGCTCCAAACTGCAAAGATTCTTCTGCAGGACAATTGAGACCTGTTGGTTGGCTCCAGGCCAACGATTCCGAGCAGGGTTCTAAGGATGGATGGCTGGGTAGCCCACCTCGCATTCCAATTGTCTCCAAGCAACAAGACAGGTTAGATCTGCTGGATGTGGGGGGCAACCGAGGAGGCTGAGTTGAAATGGACTCTCCTGTGGATGTGTCCTAATATGTTTTTGTGTCTATGGAGACCTTGGAATGAAGCGGTGGCCCTGGGGCCCTGAAGGGTTCTCCTAAACAGAGGCTTTGACACAGCTCCAACGTGCATGTTTCCCATGTGTAGATGAGATTTGTTCTGATGGGTGAGTCAAGAAACAGCCATATGCTGGTATTGAAATCCAGGCCTCTGAGGAGAGTGCCTGGAAACCAAAGCAATGGATCCGATTAGTGCCTAGGGGCCTGCTCGTTCCTTTTTACCTCTGGGGACATCAGTTTATGGGTCTGAGTGCATGTAGGTCCTCAGACGGGCTCAGATTGCCCTTGTTTGTCCTGGGAAGCCACAACTATTTGGATGGCCTCAGGGACTTTGGAGGTTATCCTACTAGTAGGGTTGTGGCCATTGGAATGGGCATATACAATTCCCTTGGAGAGGGCAAGTCCAGTCCTCAGGTTTGGCTCCAGGGCCCTGAGCCTGTAGGGTGTGTAGGCCAGAGCTGTTTGGACAGTTGTCTGAAAACACAAACTCGGCTTATGTTTTGGGTCATAGGTATGGCAGGACTGATCTACAGACCATGAGGAGAACACTTCGGGATATGAAAAAATGTCGAGTGTGAGGCTCTTGCTCAAGTTTTTGTCTCTGGATATCGTGTCACTCATGGTCGTGAAATTGCCGGGTGACTTCATGGGAAATGGACGAGTCTTACTCTCTGGGGCTTCGGTCCCATCCAAAGAGTTTGGGGTCATTCTGCGGATGGAAGAAGTCCGTTTTTTTGTTGTTGTCGATTTGTTTCATTTTGTTTTTCAACCTCAGATGTCCCACCAAATGAGGGATTCCAGAGTAGAGCCCTGGGGTGGGTCGACTGGACAACCAGAAATCTGGTTAAAAATTGGGGACTAGGGATATGTCAAGCCCATTATGACATCTAATGGTCCAGCCACTGAGAGGACTTACTAGAGGACAGGACTCACGCTGAGGTCACAATGCGTGTTTATGCTCTCGTCGCAGGTAAGAATGGGCGGGGCCTCAGGGTGAATGCTGGTTTCTCCTACACTGAACGTTGGACAACATGCCAACCACAAGGTTTCTTGCCATGGGTCAGGAAGAGTTCTGATTTCTGCATCACAGTCACCCGTGGGCAGTGATTGGAGATAAGGTCTAGGTTCTGAAGCCTGAAAACTGAGGTAGGGAAGAGATGATGACCTAAGGCCATGGCGGGTCTGATGTGCTCAGCGTGCGGTCAGCTGTCTGGGTGTTGGTCAGCAGGTCCGGGCTCAGGTTGTGTCAGACAGTGCATTAGTGCCCAGGTTAGACTATATAATATGGGTACATTCGAGTGCCGTGTAGGTTTATCCTCATTTAAGCTGCCTGGGCTGCTCATTAGGCAATATATTTTTTCTAGAGGGCAGGCAGAGTGCTTCATTGTCGGTCCGGAATTGCCAAACTTGAGGGCTTCGGGGCCAGGGGAGTGAGGACGGAAGTCTGAGAACACAAGCTAGACTTCGGATTCAGGGTGAGGGCACGGCAGGTACCCCCTGCAGATCTGAACCAATATCTCATGCATCTGAAGTCAGGGCGAGGATCCCACGTTGGCTCAGGTTGGAGTTTCTGTGCATGACGGCCGCTTCATGAAGGGAGCGGAATCTCGAGGCCATGGAGGTGTTCCACGTTGGGAGATGTGGGATGCCCCCTTCAAGGATTCCTTCTGCGGGACAATTGAGACCTGTTGGACAGCTCCAGGACATCCCATATGGAATGACTCCAGAGCACTGTTCGAGGTAGGATGCCTGGGAAGTCCGCCTCGCCTTCCAATTGTCTCCTAGCAACAAGACAGTTTAGATCTAATGGATCTGCGGGAGCAACCGGGGTGGCTGAGTTGAAATGCACTTTCCAGAGGATGGGTCCTAACGTGTGTTTGTGTCCATGAGGGCCTTGGAATGGGGAGGTGGCACCGGGACCCTGAAGTATTCTCCTAAGCTTTGGCTTAGCTACCATGCACAAGTTTCCTTGTGGAGACGAGATTTGTTCTGATGGGTGCCTCAGGAAATCCCCTCTGCTGGTATTGGAATCCAGGCTTTTGAGGAGACATGCCTGTAAACCAAAGCAATGGATCCGATAATGGCCTCGGGTCCTGTCTGGTTCAATCTTCTTGGTATGAGTGGAGGTAGATGAGTGGAGGTAGATGCTCAGCCGGTATCAAACGCCCTTTTTTGTCCTGGGCGACCTACACTATTGGGATGGCCTCAGGGACTTTGGAGGGTTCTCCTAATTTGTACGATTTTTGACAATGGAATGGGCAGAATTCCCATGGATTGGGTGGGGGCAGTCCTAATGTGTGGCTCCAGAGGCCCCAGCCTTGAGGGACTGTGGCCCAGGACTTTGAGGACAGAAGACTGAAAACACAAACTCAGCTTAAGTTTGGGGACGTAGGTATGGCACGCCCGATCTACAAACCATGAGAAGAACTCTTCAGGATATGAAGAATGAGCGAGTCTGAGGCGCTTGCTCAGGCTTTTGTCTCTGACTTTTGTTTCAGCGATGGCCGTGGAATGTTGGGGAGGTCTCATGGGACATGGAAGAATCTTCATCTGTGGATTTGGCCCGATCCAAATTGTTTTTCGTCAATCTGTGGGATGGGAGGACTCGTTTCAGGTTTCTTACCTCAGGTGTCCCACCAAAAGAGGAATTCCAAAGCAGAGCCCTGGGGAAGAGTGAAGGGACAACCCGAACTATGATTAAAAATTGGGGCCCAGGGGCATGGCAAGCCCAATATGCTGTCTCTTCATATAGGCCCTGAGAGGCCTTACATGAGGACTGGGCTCAGGCTCAGGGTCACAATGTGTGTTTGTGACCAATGTGGCCCGCAAGCATGGGCTGGGCCTCATGGGCCACGCTTGTTTCAACTACACTGAACGTTGGACAACACGCCAACCACAAGGTTTCTTGCCATGGGTCAGGAAGAGTTCTGATTTCTGCATCACAGTCACCCGTGGGCAGTGATTGGAGATAAGGTCTAGGTTCTGAAGCCTGAAAACTGAGGTATGGAAGAGATGATGACCTAAGGCCATGGCGGGTCTGATGTGCTCAGCGTGCGGTCAGCTGTCTGGGTGTTGGTCAGCAGGTCCGGGCTCAGGTTGTGTCAGACAGTGAATTAGTGCCCAGGTTAGACTATATAATATGGGTACATTCGAGTGCCGTGTAGGTTTATCCTCATTTAAGCTGCCTGGGCTGCTCATTAGGCAATATATTTTTTCTAGAGTGCAGGCAGGGTGCTTCATTGTCGGTCCGGAATTGCCAAACTTGAGGGCTTCGGGGCCAGGGGAGTGAGGACGGAAGTCTGAGAACACAAGCTAGACTTCGGATTCAGGGTGAGGGCACGGCAGGTACCCCCTGCAGATCTGAACCAATATCTCATGCATCTGAAGTCAGGGCGAGGATCCCACGTTGGCTCAGGTTGGAGTTTCTGTGCATGACGGCCGCTTCATGAAGGGAGCGGAATCTCGAGGCCATGGAGGTGTTCCACGTTGGGAGATGTGGGATGCCCCCTTCAAGGATTCCTTCTGCGGGACAATTGAGACCTGTTGGACAGCTCCAGGACATCCCATATGGAATGACTCCAGAGCACTGTTCGAGGTAGGATGCCTGGGAAGTCCGCCTCGCCTTCCAATTGTCTCCTAGCAACAAGACAGTTTAGATCTAATGGATCTGCGGGAGCAACCGGGGTGGCTGAGTTGAAATGCACTTTCCAGAGGATGGGTCCTAACGTGTGTTTGTGTCCATGAGGGCCTTGGAATGGGGAGGTGGCACCGGGACCCTGAAGTATTCTCCTAAGCTTTGGCTTAGCTACCATGCACAAGTTTCCTTGTGGAGACGAGATTTGTTCTGATGGGTGCCTCAGGAAATCCCCTCTGCTGGTATTGGAATCCAGGGTTTTGAGGAGACATGCCTGTAAACCAAAGCAATGGATCCGATAATGGCCTCGGGTCCTGTTTGGTTCAGTCTTCTTGGTATGAGTGGAGGTAGATGAGTGGAGGTAGATGCTCAGCCGGTATCAACCGCCCTTTTTTGTCGCGGGCGACCTACACTATTGGGATGGCCTCAGGGACTTTGGAGGGTTCTCCTAATTTGTACGATTTTTGACAATGGAATGGGCAGAATTCCCATGGATTGGGTGTGGGCAGTCCTAATGTGTGGCTCCAGGGGCCTCAGCCTGGAGGGAGTGTGGCCCAGGACTTTGAGGACAGAAGACTGAAAACACAAACTCAGCTTAAGTTTGGGGACGTAGGTATGGCACGCCCGATCTACAAACCATGAGAAGAACTCTTCAGGATATGAAGAATGAGCGAGTCTGAGGCGCTTGCTCAGGATTTTGTCTCTGGCTTTTGTTTCAGCGATGGCCGTGGAATATTGGGGAGATCTCATGGGCCATGGACGAATCTTCCTCTCTGTGGATTTGGCCCGATCCCAATTGTTTTTCGTCAATCTGCGGGATGGGAGGACTCCTTTCAGGTTTGTTACCACAGGTGTCCCACCAAAAGAGGAATTCCAAAGCAGAGCCCTGGGGAAGAGTGAAGGGACAACCCGAACTATGGTTAAAAATTGCGGCCTAGGGGCAGGCCAAGCCCAATATGCTGTCTCTTCATATTGGCCCTGAGAGGCCTTACCTGAGGACTGGGCTCAGGCTGAGGGTCACAATGTGTGTTTGTGACCAATGTGGCCCGCAAGCATGTGCTGGGCCTCATGGGCCACGCTTGTTTCAACTACACTGAACGTTGGACAACATGCCAACCACAAGGTTTTTTGCCATGGGGAAAGAGTTCTGATTTCTGCATCATTTTCAACCCTGGGCAGTGGTTGGAGATAAGGTCTAGGTTCTGGAGCCTGAAAACCGCAGTTGGGAAGAGATGACGACCTAAGGCCATGGCGGGTCCGATGTGCTCAGTGTGCGGCCAGCTGTCTGGGTGGGACCAGGAGGTCCAGGCTCAGGCTGGGTCAGAAGGTGAAATAGTGCCCAGGTCAGCCTATATGTTTGGGGTACAGCCGAATGGCGTGCAGGTTGATCCTCATTTGCGGTTTTGGGGTAGCCCTGAGGGCAATGTTTTACTTCTGTAGGGCAGGCAGAGTGCGGCATTGTAGTTCTGGATTGCCCAACTGGAGGGCTTGTGGGCCAGTAGTCTGAGGACGGAGTCTGAGAACCCAAGCTAGGCCTAGGTTTCTGGGTGAGGATATGGCAGGCACAATCTACAGACCTCAATCGAGATCACGTGCATCTGAAGTCAGGGCAAGGATCAGACGATCGCTCAGGTTGGACTTTCTGCCCTGATGGCCCTTTCTTGAAGGGGGTTGGATCACAAGGACATGGCGGTTTTCGCACGATGGGAGTTGTGAGAAGCTCCAAACTGCAAAGATTCTTCTGCAGGACAATTGAGACCTGTTGGTTGGCTCCAGGCCAACGATTCCGAGCAGGGTTCTAAGGATGGATGGCTGGGTAGCCCACCTCGCATTCCAATTGTCTCCAAGCAACAAGACAGGTTAGATCTGCTGGATGTGGGGGGCAACCGAGGAGGCTGAGTTGAAATGGACTCTCCTGTGGATGTGTCCTAATATGTTTTTGTGTCTATGGAGACCTTGGAATGAAGCGGTGGCCCTGGGGCCCTGAAGGGTTCTCCTAAAAGGAGGCTTTGACACAGCTCCAACGTGCATGTTTCCCATGTGTAGATGAGATTTGTTCTGATGGGTGAGTCAAGAAACAGCCATATGCTGGTATTGAAATCCAGGCCTCTGAGGAGAGATGCCTGGAAACCAAAGCAATGGATCCGATTAGTGCCTAGGGGCCTGTTCGTTCCTTTTTACCTCTGGGGACATCAGTCTACGGGTCTGAGTGCAGGTAGGTGCTCAGATGGGCTCAGATTGCCCCTGTTTGTCCTGGGAAGCCACAACTATTGGGATGGCCTCAGGGACTTTGGAGGTTTTCCTACTAGTAGGGTTGTGGCCATTGGAATGGGCACATACAATTCCCTTGGAGAGGGCAAGTACAGTTCTCAGGTTTGGCTCCAGGGCCCTGAGCCTGTAGGGTGTGTAGGCCAGAGCTGTTTGGACAGTTGTCTGAAAACACAAACTCGGCTTATGTTTTGGGTCATAGGTATGGCAGGACTGATCTACAGACCATGAGGAGAACACTTCGGGATATGAAAAAAGGGCGAGTGTGCGGCTCTTGCTCAAGTTTTTGTCTCTGGATATCGTGTCACTCATGGTCGTGAAATTGCCGGGTGACTTCATGGGAAATGGACGAGTCTTACTCTCTGGGGGTTCGGTCCCGTCCAAAGAGTTTGGGGTCATTCTGGGGATGGAAGAAGTCCGTTTTTTTGTTGTTGTTGTCGATTTGTTTCATTTTGTTTTTCAACCTCAGGTGTCCCACCAAATGAGGGATTCCAGAGTAGAGCCCTGGGGTGGGGCGACTGGACAACCAGAAATCTGGTTAAAAATTGGGGACTAGGGACATGTCAAGCCCATTATGACATCTAATGGTCCAGCCACTGAGAGGACTTACTAGAGGACAGGACTCACGCTGAGGTCACAATGCGTGTTTATGCTCTCGTCGCACTCAAGAATGGGCGGGGCCTCTGGGTGAATGCTGGTTTCTCCTACACTGAACGTTGGACAACATGCCAACCACAAGGTTTCTTACCATGGGTCAGGAAGAGTTCTGATTTCTGCATCACAGTCACCCGTGGGCAGTGATTGGAGATAAGGTCTAGGTTCTGAAGCCTGAAAACTGAGGTAGGGAAGAGATGATGACCTAAGGCCATGGCGGGTCTGATGTGCTCAGCGTGCGGTCAGCTGTCTGGGTGTTGGTCAGCAGGTCCGGGCTCAGGTTGTGTCAGACAGTGCATTAGTGCCCAGGTTAGACTATATAATTTGGGTACATTCGAGTGCCGTGTAGGTTTATCCTCATTTAAGCTGCCTGGGCTGCTCATTAGGCAATATATTTTTTCTAGAGGGCAGGCAGAGTGCTTCATTGTCGGTCCGGAATTGCCAAACTTGAGGGCTTCGGGGCCAGGAGAGTGAGGACGGAAGTCTGAGAACACAAGCTAGACTTCGGATTCAGGGTGAGGGCACGGCAGGTACCCCCTGCAGATCTGAACCAATATCTCATGCATCTGAAGTCAGGGCGAGGATCCGTCGTTGACTCAGGTTGGAGTTTCTGTGCATGACGGCCCCTTCATGAAGGGAACGGAATCTCGAGGCCATGGAGGTTTTCCACGTTGGGAGATGTGGGATGCCCCCTTCAAGGATTCCTTCTGCGGGACAATTGAGACCTGTTGGACAGCTCCAGGACATCCCATATGGAATGACTCCAGAGCACCGTTCCAGGATGGATGCCTGGGAAGTCCGCCTCACCTTCCAATTGTCTCCTAGCAACAAGACAGTTTAGATCTAATGGATATGCGGGAGCAACCGGGGTGCCTGAGTTGAAATGCACTTTCCAGAGGATGGGTTCTAATGTGTTTTTGTGTCCATGAGGGCCTTGGAATGGGGAGGTGGCACCGGGACCCTGAAGTATTCTCCTAAGCTTTGGCATAGCTCCCATGCACAAGTTTCCTTGTGGAGACGAGATTTGTTCTGATGGGTGCCTCAGGAAATCCCCTCTGCTGGTATTGGAATCCAGGCTTTTGAGGAGACATGCCTGTAAACCAAAGCAATGGATCCGATAATGGCCTCGGGTCCTGTCTGGTTCAGTCTTCTTGGTATGAGTGGAGGTAGATGAGTGGAGGTAGATTCTCAGCCGGTATCAACCGACCTTTTTTGTCCCGGGCGACCTACACTATTGGGATGGCCTCAGGGACTTTGGAGGGTTCTCCTAATTTGTACGATTTTTGACAATGGAATGGGCAGAATTCCCATGGATTGGGTGGGGGCAGTCCTAATGTGTGGCTCCAGGGGCCCCAGCCTGGAGGGAGTGTGGCCCAGGACTTTGAGGACAGAAGACTGAAAACACAAACTCAGCTTAAGTTTGGGGACGTAGGTATGGCACGCCCGATCTACAAACCATGAGAAGAACTCTTCAGGATATGAAGAATGAGCGAGTCTGAGGCGCTTGCTCAGGATTTTGTCTCTGACTTTTGTTTCAGCGATGGCCGTGGAATATTGGGGAGATCTCATGGGCCATGGACGAATCTTCCTCTCTGTGGATTTGGCCCGATCCCAATTGTTTTTCGTCAATCAGTGGGATGGGAGGACTCCTTTCAGGTTTGTTACCACAGGTGTCCCACCAAAAGAGGAATTCCAAAGCAGAGCCCTGGGGAAGAGTGAAGGGACAACCCGAACTATGGTTAAAAATTGCGGCCTAGGGGCAGGCCAAGCCCAATATGCTGTCTCTTCATATTGGCCCTGAGAGGCCTTACCTGAGGACTGGGCTCAGGCTGAGGGTCACAATGTGTGTTTGTGACCAATGTGGCCCGCAAGCATGTGCTGGGCCTCATGGGCCACGCTTGTTTCAACTACACTGAACGTTGGACAACATGCCAACCACAAGGTTTTTTGCCATGGGGAAAGAGTTCTGATTTCTGCATCATTTTCAACCCTGGGCAGTGGTTGGAGATAAGGTCTAGGTTCTGGAGCCTGAAAACCGCAGTTGGGAAGAGATGACGACCTAAGGCCATGGCGGGTCCGATGTGCTCAGTGTGCGGCCAGCTGTCTGGGTGGGCCCAGGAGGTCCAGGCTCAGGCTGGGTCAGAAGGTGAAATAGTGCCCAGGTCAGCCTATATGTTTGGGGTACAGCCGAATGGCGTGCAGGTTGATCCTCATTTGCGGTTTCGGGGTAGCCCTGAGGGCAATGTTATACTTCTGTAGGGCAGGCAGAGTGCGGCATTGTAGTTCTGGATTGCCCAACTGGAGGGCTTGTGGGCCAGTAGTCTGACGACGGAGTCTGAGAAACCAAGCTAGGCCTAGGTTTCTGGGTGAGGATATGGCAGGCACAATCTACAGACCTCAATAGAGATCTTGTGCATCTGAAGTCAGGGCAAGGATCAGACGATCGCTCAGGTTGGACTTTCTGCCCTGATGGCCCTTTCTTGAAGGGGGTTTGATCACGAGGACATGGTGGTTTTCGCACGATGTGAGTTGTGAGAAGCTCCAAACTGCAAAGACTCTTCTGCAGGACAATTGAGACCTGTTGGTTGGCTCCAGGCCAACGATTCCGAGCAGGGTTCTAAGGATGGATGGCTGGGTAGCCCACCTCGCATTCCAATTGTCTCCAAGCAGCAAGACAGGTTAGATCTGCTGGATGTGGGGGGCAACCGAGGAGGCTGAGTTGAAATGGACTCTCCTGTGGCTGTGTCCTAATATGTTTTTGTGTCTATGGAGACCTTGGAATGAAGCGGTGGCCCTGGGGCCCTGAAGGGTTCTCCTAAAAGGAGGCTTTGACACAGCTCCAACGTGCATGTTTCCCATGTGTAGATGAGATTTGTTCTGATGGGTGAGTCAAGAAACAGCCATATGCTGGTATTGAAATCCAGGCCTCTGAGGAGAGATGCCTGGAAACCAAAGCAATGGATCCGATTAGTGCCTAGGGGCCTGTTCGTTCCTTTTTACCTCTGGGGACATCAGTCTACGGGTCTGAGTGCAGGTAGGTGCTCAGATGGGCTCAGATTGCCCCTGTTTGTCCTGGGAAGCCACAACTATTGGGATGGCCTCAGGGACTTTGGAGGTTTTCCTACTAGTAGGGTTGTGGCCATTGGAATGGGCACATACAATTCCCTTGGAGAGGGCAAGTACAGTCCTCAGGTTTGGCTCCAGGGCCCTGAGCCTGTAGGGTGTGTAGGCCAGAGCTGTTTGGACAGTTGTCTGAAAACACAAACTCGGCTTATGTTTTGGGTCATAGGTATGGCAGGACTGATCTACAGACCATGAGGAGAACACTTCGGGATATGAAAAAAGGGCGAGTGTGCGGCTCTTGCTCAAGTTTTTGTCTCTGGATATCGTGTCACTCATGGTCGTGAAATTGCCGGGTGACTTCATGGGAAATGGACGAGTCTTACTCTCTGGGGGTTCGGTCCCGTCCAAAGAGTTTGGGGTCATTCTGGGGATGGAAGAAGTCCGTTTTTTTGTTGTTGTTGTCGATTTGTTTCATTTTGTTTTTCAACCTCAGGTGTCCCACCAAATGAGGGATTCCAGAGTAGAGCCCTGGGGTGGGGCGACTGGACAACCAGAAATCTGGTTAAAAATTGGGGACTAGGGACATGTCAAGCCCATTATGACATCTAATGGTCCAGCCACTGAGAGGACTTACTAGAGGACAGGACTCACGCTGAGGTCACAATGCGTGTTTATGCTCTCGTCGCACTCAAGAATGGGCGGGGCCTCTGGGTGAATGCTGGTTTCTCCTACACTGAACGTTGGACAACATGCCAACCACAAGGTTTCTTGCCATGGGTCAGGAAGAGTTCTGATTTCTGCATCACAGTCACCCGTGGGCATTGATTGGAGATAAGGTCTAGGTTCTGAAGCCTGAAAACTGAGGTAGGGAAGAGATGATGACCTAAGGCCATGGCGGGTCTGATGTGCTCAGCGTGCGGTCAGCTGTCTGGGTGTTGGTCAGCAGGTCCGGGCTCAGGTTGTGTCAGACAGTGCATTAGTGCCCAGGTTAGACTATATAATTTGGGTACATTCGAGTGCCGTGTAGGTTTATCCTCATTTAAGCTGCCTGGGCTGCTCATTAGGCAATATATTTTTTCTAGAGGGCAGGCAGAGTGCTTCATTGTCGGTCCGGAATTGCCAAACTTGAGGGCTTCGGGGCCAGGAGAGTGAGGACGGAAGTCTGAGAACACAAGCTAGACTTCGGATTCAGGGTGAGGGCACGGCAGGTACCCCCTGCAGATCTGAACCAATATCTCATGCATCTGAAGTCAGGGCGAGGATCCGTCGTTGACTCAGGTTGGAGTTTCTGTGCATGACGGCCCCTTCATGAAGGGAACGGAATCTCGAGGCCATGGAGGTTTTCCACGTTGGGAGATGTGGGATGCCCCCTTCAAGGATTCCTTCTGCGGGACAATTGAGACCTGTTGGACAGCTCCAGGACATCCCATATGGAATGACTCCAGAGCACCGTTCCAGGATGGATGCCTGGGAAGTCCGCCTCACCTTCCAATTGTCTCCTAGCAACAAGAAAGTTTAGATCTAATGGATATGCGGGAGCAACCGGGGTGCCTGAGTTGAAATGCACTTTCCAGAGGATGGGTTCTAATGTGTTTTTGTGTCCATGAGGGCCTTGGAATGGGGAGGTGGCACCGGGACCCTGAAGTATTCTCCTAAGCTTTGGCATAGCTCCCATGCACAAGTTTCCTTGTGGAGACGAGATTTGTTCTGATGGGTGCCTCAGGAAATCCCCTCTGCTGGTATTGGAATCCAGGCTTTTGAGGAGACATGCCTGTAAACCAAAGCAATGGATCCGATAATGGCCTCGGGTCCTGTCTGGTTCAGTCTTCTTGGTATGAGTGGAGGTAGATGAGTGGAGGTAGATTCTCAGCCGGTATCAACCGACCTTTTTTGTCCCGGGCGACCTACACTATTGGGATGGCCTCAGGGACTTTGGAGGGTTCTCCTAATTTGTACGATTTTTGACAATGGAATGGGCAGAATTCCCATGGATTGGGTGGGGGCAGTCCTAATGTGTGGCTCCAGGGGCCCCAGCCTGGAGGGAGTGTGGCCCAGGACTTTGAGGACAGAAGACTGAAAACACAAACTCAGCTTAAGTTTGGGGACGTAGGTATGGCACGCCCGATCTACAAACCATGAGAAGAACTCTTCAGGATATGAAGAATGAGCGAGTCTGAGGCGCTTGCTCAGGATTTTGTCTCTGACTTTTGTTTCAGCGATGGCCGTGGAATATTGGGGAGATCTCATGGGCCATGGACGAATCTTCCTCTCTGTGGATTTGGCCCGATCCCAATTGTTTTTCGTCAATCAGTGGGATGGGAGGACTCCTTTCAGGTTTGTTACCACAGGTGTCCCACCAAAAGAGGAATTCCAAAGCAGAGCCCTGGGGAAGAGTGAAGGGACAACCCGAACTATGGTTAAAAATTGCGGCCTAGGGGCAGGCCAAGCCCAATATGCTGTCTCTTCATATTGGCCCTGAGAGGCCTTACCTGAGGACTGGGCTCAGGCTGAGGGTCACAATGTGTGTTTGTGACCAATGTGGCCCGCAAGCATGTGCTGGGCCTCATGGGCCACGCTTGTTTCAACTACACTGAACGTTGGACAACATGCCAACCACAAGGTTTTTTGCCATGGGGAAAGAGTTCTGATTTCTGCATCATTTTCAACCCTGGGCAGTGGTTGGAGATAAGGTCTAGGTTCTGGAGCCTGAAAACCGCAGTTGGGAAGAGATGACGACCTAAGGCCATGGCGGGTCCGATGTGCTCAGTGTGCGGCCAGCTGTCTGGGTGGGCCCAGGAGGTCCAGGCTCAGGCTGGGTCAGAAGGTGAAATAGTGCCCAGGTCAGCCTATATGTTTGGGGTACAGCCGAATGGCGTGCAGGTTGATCCTCATTTGCGGTTTCGGGGTAGCCCTGAGGGCAATGTTATACTTCTGTAGGGCAGGCAGAGTGCGGCATTGTAGTTCTGGATTGCCCAACTGGAGGGCTTGTGGGCCAGTAGTCTGACGACGGAGTCTGAGAAACCAAGCTAGGCCTAGGTTTCTGGGTGAGGATATGGCAGGCACAATCTACAGACCTCAATAGAGATCTTGTGCATCTGAAGTCAGGGCAAGGATCAGACGATCGCTCAGGTTGGACTTTCTGCCCTGATGGCCCTTTCTTGAAGGGGGTTTGATCACGAGGACATGGTGGTTTTCGCACGATGTGAGTTGTGAGAAGCTCCAAACTGCAAAGACTCTTCTGCAGGACAATTGAGACCTGTTGGTTGGCTCCAGGCCAACGATTCCGAGCAGGGTTCTAAGGATGGATGGCTGGGTAGCCCACCTCGCATTCCAATTGTCTCCAAGCAGCAAGACAGGTTAGATCTGCTGGATGTGGGGGGCAACCGAGGAGGCTGAGTTGAAATGGACTCTCCTGTGGCTGTGTCCTAATATGTTTTTGTGTCTATGGAGACCTTGGAATGAAGCGGTGGCCCTGGGGCCCTGAAGGGTTCTCCTAAAAGGAGGCTTTGACACAGCTCCAACGTGCATGTTTCCCATGTGTAGATGAGATTTGTTCTGATGGGTGAGTCAAGAAACAGCCATATGCTGGTATTGAAATCCAGGCCTCTGAGGAGAGATGCCTGGAAACCAAAGCAATGGATCCGATTAGTGCCTAGGGGCCTGTTCGTTCCTTTTTACCTCTGGGGACATCAGTCTACGGGTCTGAGTGCAGGTAGGTGCTCAGATGGGCTCAGATTGCCCCTGTTTGTCCTGGGAAGCCACAACTATTGGGATGGCCTCAGGGACTTTGGAGGTTTTCCTACTAGTAGGGTTGTGGCCATTGGAATGGGCACATACAATTCCCTTGGAGAGGGCAAGTACAGTCCTCAGGTTTGGCTCCAGGGCCCTGAGCCTGTAGGGTGTGTAGGCCAGAGCTGTTTGGACAGTTGTCTGAAAACACAAACTCGGCTTATGTTTTGGGTCATAGGTATGGCAGGACTGATCTACAGACCATGAGGAGAACACTTCGGGATATGAAAAAAGGGCGAGTGTGCGGCTCTTGCTCAAGTTTTTGTCTCTGGATATCGTGTCACTCATGGTCGTGAAATTGCCGGGTGACTTCATGGGAAATGGACGAGTCTTACTCTCTGGGGGTTCGGTCCCGTCCAAAGAGTTTGGGGTCATTCTGGGGATGGAAGAAGTCCGTTTTTTTGTTGTTGTTGTCGATTTGTTTCATTTTGTTTTTCAACCTCAGGTGTCCCACCAAATGAGGGATTCCAGAGTAGAGCCCTGGGGTGGGGCGACTGGACAACCAGAAATCTGGTTAAAAATTGGGGACTAGGGACATGTCAAGCCCATTATGACATCTAATGGTCCAGCCACTGAGAGGACTTACTAGAGGACAGGACTCACGCTGAGGTCACAATGCGTGTTTATGCTCTCGTCGCACTCAAGAATGGGCGGGGCCTCTGGGTGAATGCTGGTTTCTCCTACACTGAACGTTGGACAACATGCCAACCACAAGGTTTCTTGCCATGGGTCAGGAAGAGTTCTGATTTCTGCATCACAGTCACCCGTGGGCATTGATTGGAGATAAGGTCTAGGTTCTGAAGCCTGAAAACTGAGGTAGGGAAGAGATGATGACCTAAGGCCATGGCGGGTCTGATGTGCTCAGCGTGCGGTCAGCTGTCTGGGTGTTGGTCAGCAGGTCCGGGCTCAGGTTGTGTCAGACAGTGCATTAGTGCCCAGGTTAGACTATATAATTTGGGTACATTCGAGTGCCGTGTAGGTTTATCCTCATTTAAGCTGCCTGGGCTGCTCATTAGGCAATATATTTTTTCTAGAGGGCAGGCAGAGTGCTTCATTGTCGGTCCGGAATTGCCAAACTTGAGGGCTTCGGGGCCAGGAGAGTGAGGACGGAAGTCTGAGAACACAAGCTAGACTTCGGATTCAGGGTGAGGGCACGGCAGGTACCCCCTGCAGATCTGAACCAATATCTCATGCATCTGAAGTCAGGGCGAGGATCCGTCGTTGACTCAGGTTGGAGTTTCTGTGCATGACGGCCCCTTCATGAAGGGAACGGAATCTCGAGGCCATGGAGGTTTTCCACGTTGGGAGATGTGGGATGCCCCCTTCAAGGATTCCTTCTGCGGGACAATTGAGACCTGTTGGACAGCTCCAGGACATCCCATATGGAATGACTCCAGAGCACCGTTCCAGGATGGATGCCTGGGAAGTCCGCCTCACCTTCCAATTGTCTCCTAGCAACAAGAAAGTTTAGATCTAATGGATATGCGGGAGCAACCGGGGTGCCTGAGTTGAAATGCACTTTCCAGAGGATGGGTTCTAATGTGTTTTTGTGTCCATGAGGGCCTTGGAATGGGGAGGTGGCACCGGGACCCTGAAGTATTCTCCTAAGCTTTGGCATAGCTCCCATGCACAAGTTTCCTTGTGGAGACGAGATTTGTTCTGATGGGTGCCTCAGGAAATCCCCTCTGCTGGTATTGGAATCCAGGCTTTTGAGGAGACATGCCTGTAAACCAAAGCAATGGATCCGATAATGGCCTCGGGTCCTGTCTGGTTCAGTCTTCTTGGTATGAGTGGAGGTAGATGAGTGGAGGTAGATTCTCAGCCGGTATCAACCGACCTTTTTTGTCCCGGGCGACCTACTCTATTGGGATGGCCTCAGGAACTTTGCAGGGTTCTCCTAATTTGTACGATTTTTGACAATGGAATGGGCAGAATTCCCATGGATTGGGTGGGGGCAGTCCTAATGTGTGGCTCCAGGGGCCCCAGCCTGGAGGGAGTGTGGCCCAGGACTTTGAGGACAGAAGACTGAAAACACAAACTCAGCTTAAGTTTGGGGACGTAGGTATGGCACGCCCGATCTACAAACCATGAGAAGAACTCTTCAGGATATGAAGAATGAGCGAGTCTGAGGCGCTTGCTCAGGATTTTGTCTCTGACTTTTGTTTCAGCGATGGCCGTGGAATATTGGGGAGATCTCATGGGCCATGGACGAATCTTCCTCTCTGTGGATTTGGCCCGATCCCAATTGTTTTTCGTCAATCTGTGGGATGGGAGGACTCCTTTCAGGTTTGTTACCTCAGGTGTCCCACCAAAAGAGGAATTCCAAAGCAGAGCCCTGGGGAAGAGTGAAGGGACAACCCGAACTATGGTTAAAAATTGCGGCCTAGGGGCAGGACAAGCCCAATATGCTGTCTCTTCATATAGGCCCTGAGAGGCCTTACCTGAGGACTGGGCTCAGGCTGAGGGTCACAATGTGTGTTTGTGACCAATGTGGCCCGCAAGCATGTGCTGGGCCTCATGGGCCACGCTTGTTTCAACTACACTGAACGTTGGACAACATGCCAACCACAAGGTTTTTTGCCATGGGGAAAGAGTTCTGATTTCTGCATCATTTTCAACCCTGGGCAGTGGTTGGAGATAAGGTCTAGGTTCTGGAGCCTGAAAACCGCAGTTGGGAAGAGATGACGACCTAAGGCCATGGCGGGTCCGATGTGCTCAGTGTGCAGCCTGCTGTCTGGGTGGGACCAGGAGGTCCAAGGCTCAGGCTAGGTCAGAAGCGGAAATAGTGCCCAGGTCAGCCTATATGTTTGGGGTACAGCCGAATGGCGTGCAGGTTGATCCTCATTTGCGGTTTCGGGGTAGCCCTGAGGGCAATGTTTTACTTCTGTAGGGCAGGCAGAGTGCGGCATTGTAGTTCTGGATTGCCCAACTGGAGGGCTTGTGGGCCAGTAGTCTGAGGACGGAGTCTGAGATCCCAAGCTAGGCCTAGGTTTCTGGGTGAGGATATGGCAGGCACAATCTACAGACCTCAATAGAGATCTCGTGCATCTGAAGTCAGGGCAAGGATCAGACGATCGCTCAGGTTGGACTTTCTGCCCTGATGACCCTTTCTTGAAGGAGGTTGGATCACGAGGACATGGGGGTTTTCCCACGATGGGAGTTGTGAGAAGCTCCAAACTGCAAAGACTCTTCTGCAGGACAATTGAGACCTGTTGGTTGGCTCCAGGCCAACGATTCCGAGCAGGGTTCTAAGGATGGATGGCTGGGTAGCCCACCTCGCATTCCAATTGTCTCCAAGCAACAAGACAGGTTAGATCTGCTGGATGTGGGGGGCAACCGAGGAGGCTGAGTTGAAATGGACTCTCCTGTGGCTGTGTCCTAATATGTTTTTGTGTCTATGGAGACCTTGGAATGAAGCGGTGGCCCTGTGGCCCTGAAGGGTTCTCCTAAACAGAGGCTTTGACACAGCTCCAACGTGCATGTTTCCCATGTGTAGATGAGATTTGTTCTGATGGGTGAGTCAAGAAACAGCCATATGCTGGTATTGAAATCCAGGCCTCTGAGGAGAGATGCCTGGAAACCAAAGCAATGGATCCGATTAGTGCCTAGGGGCCTGTTCGTTCCTTTTTACCTCTGGGGACATCAGTCTACGGGTCTGAGTGCAGGTAGGTGCTCAGATGGGCTCAGATTGCCCCTGTTTGTCCTGGGAAGCCACAACTATTGGGATGGCCTCAGGGACTTTGGAGGTTATCCTACTAGTAGGGTTTTGGCCATTGGAATGGGCACATACAATTCCCTTGGAGAGGGCAAGTACAGTCCTCAGGTTTGGCTCCAGGGCCCTGAGCCTGTAGGGTGTGTAGGCCAGAGCTGTTTGGACAGTTGTCTGAAAACACAAACTCGGCTTATGTTTTGGGTTATAGGTATGGCAGGACTGATCTACAGACCATGAGGAGAACTCTTCGGGATATGAAAAAAGGGCGAGTGTGCGGCTCTTGCTCAAGTTTTTGTCTCTGGATATCGTGTCACTCATGGTCGTGAAATTGCCGGGTGACATCATGGGAAATGGACGAGTCTTACTCTCTGGGGGTTCGGTCCCGTACAAAGAGTTTGGGGTCATTCTGGGGATTGAAGAAGTCCGTTTTTTTGTTGTTGTTGTCGATTTATTTCATTTTGTTTTTCAACCTCAGATGTCCCACCAAATGAGGGATTCCAGAGTAGAGCCCTGGGGTGGGGCGACTGGACAACCATAAATCTGGTTAAAAATTGGGGACTAAGGACATGTCAAGCCCATTATGACATTTAATGGTCCAGCCACTGAGATGACTTACTAGAGGACAGGACTCACGCTGAGTTCACAATGCGTGTTTATGCTCTCGTCGCACTCAAGAATGGGCGGGGCCTCAGGGTGAATGCTGTTTTCTCCTACACTGAACGTTGGACAACATGCCAACCACAAGGTTTCTTGCCATGGGTCAGGAAAAGTTCTGATTTCTGCATCACAGTCACCCGTGGGCAGTGATTGGAGATAAGGTCTAGGTTCTGAAGCCTGAAAACTGAGGTAGGGAAGAGATGATGACCTAAGGCCATGGCGGGTCTGATGTGCTCAGCGTGCGGTCAGCTGTCTGCGTGTTGGTCAGCAGGTCCGGGCTCAGGTTGTGTCAGACAGTGCATAATTTGGGTACATTCGAGTGCCGTGTAGATTTATCTTCATTAAAGCTGCCTGGGCTGCTCATTAGGCAATATATTTTTCTAGAGGGCAGGCAGAGTGCCTCATTGTCGGTCCGGAATTGCCAAACTTGAGGGCTTCGGGGCCAGGAGAGTGAGGACGGAAGTCTGAGAACACAAGCTAGACTTGAATTCAGGGTGAGGGCACGGCAGGTACCCCCTGCAGATCTGAACCAATATCTCATGCATCTGAAGTCAGGGCGAGGATCCGACGTTGGCTCAGGTTGGAGTTTATGTGCATGACGGCCCCTTCATGAAGGGAGCGGAATCTCGAGGCCATGGAGGTTTTCCACGTTGGGAGATGTGGGATGTCCCCTTCAAGGATTCCTTCTGCGGGACAATTGAGACCTGTTGGACAGCTCCAGGACATCCCATATGGAATGACTCCAGAGCACCGTTCGAGGATGGATGCCTGGGAAGTCCGCCTCGCCTTCCAATTGTCTCCTAGCAACAAGACAGTTTAGATCTAATGGATCTGCGGGAGCAACCGGGGTGGCTGAGTTGAAATGCACTTTCCAGAGGATGGGTCCTAACGTGTGTTTGTGTCCATGAGGGCCTTGGAATGGGGAGGTGGCACCGGGACCCTGAAGTATTCTCCTAAGCTTTGGCTTAGCTCCCATGCACAAGTTTCCTTGTGGAGACGAGATTTGTTCTGATGGGTGCCTCAGGAAATCCCCTCTGCTGGTATTGGAATCCAGGCTTTTGAGGAGACATGCCTGTAAACCAAAGCAATGGATCCGATAATGGCCTCGGGTTCTGTCTGGTTCAATCTTCTTGGTATGAGTGGAGGTAGATGAGTGGAGGAGATGCTCAGCCGGTATCAACCGCCCTTTTTTGTCCCGGGCGACCTACACTATTGGAATGGCCTCAGGTACTTTGAAGGGTTCTCCTAATTTGTACGATTTTTGACAATGGAATGGGCAGAATTCCCATGGATTGGGTGGGGGCAGTCCTAATGTGTGTCTCCAGGGGCCCCAGCCTGGAGGGAGTGTGGCCCAGGACGTTGAGGACAGAAGACTGAAAACACAAACTCAGCTTCAGTTTGGGGACGTAGGTATGGCACGCCCGATCTACAAACCATGAGAAGAACTCTTCAGGATATGAAGAATGAGCGAGTCTGAGGAGCTTGCTCAGGCTTTTGTCTCTGGATTTTGTTTCAGCGATGGCCGTGGAATGTTGGGGTGGTCTCATGGGCCATGGACGAATCTTCCTCTCTGTGGATTTGGCAAGATCCCAATTGTTTTTCGTCAATCTGTGGGATGGGAGGACTCCTTTCAGGTTTGTTACCTCAGGTGTCCCACCAAAAGAGGAATTCCAAAGCAGAGCCCTGGGGAAGAGTGAAGGGACAACCCTAACTATGGTTAAAAATTGGGGCCTAGGGGCATGGCAATCCCAATATGCTGTCTCTTCATATAGGCCCTGAGAGGCCTTACCTGAGGACTGGGCTCAGGCTGAGGGTCACAATGTGTGTTTGTGACCAATGTGGCCCGCAAGCATGGGGTGGTCCTCATGGGCCACGCTTGTTTCAACTACACTGAACGTTGGACAACATGCCAACCACAAGGTTTTTTCCATGGGGAGAGAGTTCTGATTTCTGCATCATTTTCATCCCTGGGCAGTGGTTGGAGATAAGGTCTAGGTTCTGGAGCCTGAAAACCGCAGTTGGGAAGAGATGACGACCTAAGGCCATGGTGGGTCCGATGTGCTCAGTGTGCGGCCTGCTGTCTGGGTGGGACCAGGAGGTCCAGGCCCAGGCTGGGTCAGAAGGGGAAATAGTGCCCAGGTCAGCCTATATGTTTGGGGTACAGCCGAATGGCGTGCAGGTTGATCCTCATTTGCGGTTTCGGGGTAGCCCTGAGGGCAATGTTTTACTTCTGTAGGGCAGGCAGAGTGCGGCATTGTAGTTCTGGATTGCCCAACTGGAGGGCTTGTGGGCCAGTAGTCTGAGGACGGAGTCTGAGAACCCAAGCTAGGCCTAGGTTTCTGGGTGAGGATATGGCAGGCACAATCTACAGACCTCAATCGAGATCTCGTGCAACTGAAATCAGGGCAAGGATCAGACGATCGCTCAGGTTGGACTTTCTGCCCTGATGGCCCTTTCTTGAAGGGGGTTGGATCACGAGGACATGGGGGTTTTCCCACGATGGGAGTTGTGAGAAGCTCTAAACTGCAAAGATTCTTCTTCAGGACAATTGAGACCTGTTGGTTGTCTCTAGGCCAACGATTCTGAGCAGGGTTCTAAGGATGGATGGCTGGGTAGCCCACCTCGCATTCCAATTGTCTCCAAGCAACAAGACAGGTTAGATCTGCTGGATGTGGGGGGCAACCGAGGAGGCTGAGTTGAAATGGACTCTTCTGTGGATGTGTCCTAATATGTTTTTGTGTCTATGGAGACCTTGGAATGAAGCGGTGGCCCTGGGGCCCTGAAGGGTTCTCCTAAACAGAGGCTTTGACAGAGCTCCAACGTGCATGTTTCCCATGTGTAGATGAGATTTGTTCTGATGGGTGAGTCAAGAAACAGCCATATGCTGGTATTGAAATCCAGGCCTCTGAGGAGAGATGCCTGGAAACCAAAGCAATGGACCCGATTAGTGCCTAGGGGCCTGTTCGTTTTTTTTTTACCTCTGGGGACATCAGTCTACGGGTCTGAGTGCAGGTAGGTGCTCAGATGGGCTCAGATTGCCCCTGTTTGTCCTGGGAATCCACAACTATTGGGATGGCCTCAGGGACTTTGGAGGTTATCCTATTAGTAGGGTTGTGGCCATTGGAATGGGCACATACAATTCCCTTGGAGAGGGCAAGTACAGTCCTCAGGTTTGGCTCCAGGGCCCTGAGCCTGTAGGGTGTGTAGGCCAGAGCTGTTTGGACAGTTGTCTGAAAACACAAACTCGGCTTATGTTTTGGGTCATAGGTATGGCAGGACTGATCTACAGACCATGAGGAGAACACTTCGGGATATGAAAAAAGGGCGAGTGTGAGGCTCTTGCTCAAGTTTTTGTCTCTGGATATCGTGTCACTCATGGTCGTGAAATTGCCGGGTGACATCATGGGAAATGGACGAGTCTTACTCTCTGGGGGTTCGGTCCCGTCCAAAGAGTTTGGGGTCATTCTGGGGATGGAAGAAGTCCGTTTTTTTGTTGTTGTTGTCGATTTATTTCATTTTGTTTTTCAACCTCAGATGTCCCACCTATTGAGGGATTCCAGAGTAGAGCCCTGGGGTGGGGCGACTGGACAACCAGAAATCTGGTTAAAAATTGGGGACTAGGGACATGTCAAGCCCATTATGACATCTAATGGTTCAGCCACTGAGAGGACTTACTAGAGGACAGGACACACGCTGAGGTCACAATGCGTGTTTATGCTGTCGTCGCACTCAAGAATGGGCGGGGCCTCAAGGTGAATGCTGGTTTCTCCTACACTGAACTTTGGACAACATGCCAACCACAAGGTTTCTTGCCATGGGTCAGGAAGAGTTCTGATTTTTGCATCACAGTCACCCGTAGGCAGTGATTGGAGATAAGGTCTAGGTTCTGAAGCCTGAAAACTGAAGTAGGGAAGAGATGATGACCTAAGGCCATGGCGGGTCTGATGTGCTCAGCGTGCGGTCAGCTGTCTGGGTGTTGGTCAGCAGGTCCGGGCTCAGGTTGTGTCAGACAGTGCATTAGTGCCCAGGTTAGACTATATAATTTGGGTACATTCGAGTGCCGTGTAGGCTTATCCTCATTTAAGCTGCCTGGGCTGCTCATTAGGCAATATATTTTTTCTAGAGGGCAGGCAGAGTGCTTCATTGTCGGTCCGGAATTGCCAAACTTGAGGGCTTCGGGGCCAGGAGAGTGAGGACGGAAGTCTGAGAACACAAGCTAGACTTCGGATTCAGGGTGAGGGCACGGCAGGTACCCCCTGCAGATCTGAACCAATATCTCATGCATCTGAAGTCAGGGCGAGGATCTGACGTTGGCTCAGGTTGGAGTTTCTGTGCATGACGGCCCCTTCATGAAGGGAGCGGAATCTCGAGGCCATGGAGGTTTTCCACGTTGGGAGATGTGGGATGCCCCCTTCAAGGATTCCTTCTGTGGGACAATTGAGACCTGTTGGACAGCTCCAGGACATCCCATATGGAATGACTCCAGAGCACCGATCCAGGATGGATGCCTGGGAAGTCCGCCTCGCCTTCCAATTGTCTCCTAGCAACAAGACAGTTTAGATCTAATGGATCTGCGGGAGCAACCGGGATGGCTGAGTTGAAATGCACATTCCAGAGGATGGGTCCTAACGTGTATTTGTGTCCATGAGGGCCTTGGAATGGGGAGGTGGCACCGGGACCCTGAAGTATTCTCCTAAGCTTTGGCTTAGCTCCCATGCACAAGTTTCCTTGTGGAGACGAGATTTGTTCTGATGAGTGCCTCAGGAAATCCCCTCTGCTGGTATTGGAATCCAGGCTTTTGAGGAGACATGCCTGTAAACCAAAGCAATGGATTCGATAATGGCCTCGGGTCCTGTCTGGTTCAATCTCCTTGGTATGAGTGGAGGTAGATGAGTGGAGGTAGATGCTCAGCCGGTATCAACCGCCCATTTTTTGTCCCGGGCGACCTACATTATTGGGATGGCCTCAGGGACTTTGGAGGGTTCTCCTAATTTGTACGATTTTTGACAATGGAATGGGCAGAATTGCCATGGATTGGGTGGGGGCAGTCCTAATGTGTGGCTCCAGGGGCCCCAGCCTGGAGGGAGTGTGGCCAGGACTTTGAGGACAGAAGACTGAAAACACAAACTCAGCTTAAGTTTGGGGACGTAGGTATGGCACGCCCGATCTACAAACCATGAGAAGAACTCTTCAGGATATGAAGAATGAGCGAGTCTGAGGCGCTTGCTCAGGCTTTTTTCTCTGGATTTTGTTTCTGCGATGGCCGTGGAATGTTGGGGAGGTCTCATGGGCCATGGACGAATCTTCCTCTCTGTGGATTTGGCCAGATCACAATTGTTTTTCGTCAATCTGTGCGATGGGAGGACTCCGTTCAGGTTTGTTACCTCAGGTGTCCCACCAAAAGAGGAATTCCAAAGCAGAGCCCTGGGGAAGAGTGAAGGGACACCCCGAACTATGGTTAAAAATTGGGGCCTAGGGGCATGGCAAGCCCAATATGCTGTCTCTTCATATAGGCCCTGAGAGGCCTTACCTGAGGACTGGGCTCAGGCTGAGGGTCACAATGTGTGTTTGTGACCAATGTGGCCCGCAAGCATTGGCTGGGCCTCATGGGCCTCGCTTGTTTCAACTACACTGAACATTGGACAACATGCCAACCACAAGGTTTCTTGCCATGGGGAAAGAGTTCTGATTTCTGCATCATTTTCAAACTGGGCAGTGGTTGGAGATAAGGTCTAGGTTCTGGAGCCTGAAAACCGCAGTTGGGAAGAGATGACGACCTAAGGCCATGGCGGGTCTGATGTGCTCAGTGTGCGGCAAGCTATCTGGGTGGGACCAGGAGGTCCAGGCTCAGGCTGGGTCAGAAGGGAAAATAGTGCCCAGGTATGCCTATATGTTTGGGGTACAGCCGAATGGCGTGCAGGTTGATCCTCATTTGGGGTTTCGGGGTAGCCCTGAGGGTAATGTTTTATTTCTGTACGCAGGCAGAGTGCGGCATTGTAGTTCTGGATTGCCAAACTGGAGGGCTTGTGGGCCAGTAGTCTGAGGACGGAGTCTGAGAACCCAAGCTAGGCCTAGGTTTCTGGGTGAGGATATGGCAGGCACAATCTACAGACCTCAATAGAGATCTCGTGCATCTGAAGTCAGGGCAAGGATCAGACGATCGCTCAGGTTGGACTTTCTGCCCTGATGGCCCTTTCTTGAAGGGGGTTGGATCACGAGGACATGGGCGTTTTCCCACGATGGGAGTTGTGAGAAGCTCCAAACTGCAAAGATTCTTCTGCAGGACAATTGAGACCTGTTGGTTGGCTCCAGGCCAACGATTCCGAGCAGGGTTCTAAGGATGGATGGCTGGGTAGCCCACTTCGCATTCCAATTGTCTCCAAGCAACAAGACAAGTTAGATCTTCTGGATGTGGGGGCAACCGAGGAGGCTGAGTTGAAATGGACCCTCCTGGGGATGTGTCCTAATATGTTTTTGTGTCTATGGAGACCTTGGAATGAAACGGTGGCCCTGGGGCCCTGCAGGGTTCTCCTAAACAGAGGCTTTGACACAGCTCCAACGTGCATGTTTCCCATGTGTAGATGAGATTTGTTCTGATGGGTGAGTCAAGAAACAGCCATATGCTGGTATTGAAATCCAGGCCTCTGAGGAGAGATGCCTGGAAACCAAAGCAATGGATCCGATTAGTGCCTAGGGGCCTGTTCGTTCCTTTTTACCTCTGGGGACATCAGTCTACGGGTCTGAGTGCAGGTAGGTGCTCAGATGGGCTCAGATTGCCCCTGTTTGTCCTGTGAAGGCACAACTATTGGGATGGCCTCAGGGACTTTGGAGGTTATCCTACTAGTAGGGTTGTGGCCATTGGAATGGGCACATACAATTCCCTTGGAGAGGGCAAGTACAGTTCTCATGTTTGGCTCCAGGGCCCTGAGCCTGTAGGGTGTGTAGGCCAGAGCTGTTTGGACAGTTGTCTGAAAACACAAACTCGGCTTATGTTTTGGGTCATAGGTATGGCAGGACTGATCTACAGATCATGAGGAGAACACTTCGGGATATGAAAAAAGGGCGAGTGTGAGGCTCTTGCTCAAGTTTTTGTCTCTGGATATCGTGTCACTCATGGTCGTGAAATTGCCGGGTCACATCATGGGAAATGGACGAGTCTTACTCTCTGGGGTTCGGTCCCGTCCAAAGAGTTTGGGGTCATTCTGGGGATGGATGAAGTCCGTTTTTTTGTTGTTTTTGTCGATTTGTTTCATTTTGTTTTTCAACCTCAGATGTTCCACCAAATGAGGGATTCCAGAGTAGAGCCCTGGGGTGGGGCGACTGGACAACCAGAAATCTGGTTAAAAATTGGGGACTAGGGACATGTCAAGCCCATTATGACATCTAATGGTCCAGCCACTGAGAGGACTTACTAGAGGACAGGACTCACGCTGAGGTCACAATGCGTGTTTATGCTCTTGTCACACTCCAGAATGGGCGGGGCCTCAGGGTGAATGCTGGTTTCTCCTACACTGAACGTTGGACAACATGCCAACCACAAGGTTTCTTGCCATGGGTCAGGAAGAGTTCTGATTTCTGCATCACAGTCACCCGTGGGCAGTGATTGGAGATAAGGTCTAGGTTCTGAAGCCTGAAAACTGAGGTAGGGAAGAGATGATGACCTAAGGCCATGGCGGGTCTGATGTGCTCAGCGTGCGGTCAGCTGTCTGGGTGTTGGTCAGCAGGTCCGGGCTCAGGTTGTGTCAGACAGTGCATTAGTGCCCAGGTTAGACTATATAATTTGGGTACATTCGAGTGCCGTGTAGGTTTATCCTCATTTAAGCTGCCTGGGCTGCTCATTAGGCAATATATTTTTTCTAGAGGGCAGGCAGAGTGCTTCATTGTCGGTCCGGAATTGCCAAACTTGAGGGCTTCGGGGCCAGGAGAGTGAGGACGGAAGTCTGAGAACACAAGCTAGACTTCGGATTCAGGGTGAGGGCACGGCAGGTACCCCCTGCAGATCTGAACCAATATCTCATGCATCTGAAGTCAGGGCGAGGATCCGACGTTGGCTCAGGTTGGAGTTTCTGTGCATGACGGCCCCTTCATGAAGGGAGCGGAATCTCGAGGCCATGGAGGTTTTCCACGTTGGGAGATGTGGGATGCCCCCTTCAAGGATTCCTTCTGCGGGACAATTGAGACCTGTTGGACAGCTCCAGGACATCCCATATGGAATGACTCCAGAGCATCGTTCCAGGATGGATGCCTGGGTAGTCCGCCTCGCCTTCCAATTGTCTCCTAGCAACAAGACAGTTTAGATCTAATGGATCTGCGGGAGCAACCGGGGTGGCTGAGTTGAAATGCACATTCCAGAGGATGGGTCCTAACGTGTGTTTGTGTCCATGAGGGCCTTGGAATGGGGAGGTGGCACCGGGACCCTGAAGTATTCTCCTAAGCTTTGGCTTAGCTCCCATGCACAAGTTTCCTTGTGGAGACGAGATTTGTTCTGATTGGTGCCTCAGGAAATCCCCTCTGCTGGTATTGGAATCCAGGCTTTTGAGGAGACATGCCTGTAAACCAAAGCAATGGATTCGATAATGGCCTCGGGTCCTGTCTGGTTCAATCTCTTTGGTATGAGTGGAGGTAGAAGAGTGGAGGTAGATGCTCAGCCGGTATCAACCGCCCATTTTTTGTCCCGGGCGACCTACACTATTGGGATGGCCTCGGGGACTTTGGAGGGTTCTCCTAATTTGTACGATTTTTGACAATGGAATGGGCAGAATTCCCATGGATTGGGTGGGGGCAGTCCTAATATGTGGCTCCAGGGGCCCCAGCCTGGAGGGAGTGTGTCCCAGGACTTTGAGGACAGAAGACTGAAAACACAAACTCAGCTTCAGTTTGGGGACGTAGGTATGGCACGCCCGATCTACAAACCATGTGAAGAACTCTTGAGGATATGAAGAATGAGCGAGTCTGAGGCGCTTGCTCAGGCTTTTGTCTCTGGATTTTGTATCAGCGATGGCCGTGGAATGTCGGGGAGGCTTCATGGGCCATGGGCGAATCTTCCTCCTTGTGGATTTGGCCCGATCCCAATTGTTTTTCGTCAATCTGTGGGATGGGAGGACTCCTTTCAGATTTGTTACCTCAGGTGTCCCACCAAAAGAGGAATTCCAAAGCAGAGCCCTGGGGAAGAGTGAAGGGACAACCCGAACTATGGTTAAAAATTGGGGCCTAGGGGCATGGCAAGCCTAATATGCTGCCTCTTCATATAGGCCCTGAGAGGCCTTACCTGAGGACTGGGCTCAGGCTGAGGGTCACAATGTGTGTTTGTGACCAATGTGGCCCGCAAGCATGGGCTGGGCCTCATGGGCCACGCTTGTTTCAACTACACTGAACGTTGGACAGCATGCCAACCACAAGGTTTCTTGCCATGGGGAAAGAGTTCTGATTTCAGCATCATTTTCAAACCTGGGCAGTGGTTGGAGATAAGGTCTAGGTTCTGGAGCCTGAAAACCGCAGTTGGGAAGAGATGACGACCTAAGGCCATGGCGGGTCCGATGTGCTCAGTGTGCGGACAGCTGTCTGGGTGGGACCAGGAGGTCCAGGCTCAGGCTGGGTCAGAAGGGGAAATAGTGCCCAGGTCAGCCTATATGTTTGGGGTACAGCCGAATGGCGTGCAGGTTGATCCTCATTTGGGGATTCGGGGTAGCCCTGAGGGCAATGTTTTATTTCTGTACGCAGGCAGAGTGCGGCATTGTAGTTCTGGATTGCCAAACTGGAGGGCTTGTGGGCCAGTAGTCTGAGGACGGAGTCTGAGACCCCAAGCTAGGCCTAGGTTTCTGGGTGAGGATATGGCAGGCACAATCTACAGTCCTCAATAGAGATCTCGTGCATCTGAAGTCAGGGCAAGGATCAGACGATCGCTCAGGTTGGACTTTCTGCCCTGATGGCCCTTTCTTGAAGGGGGTTGGATCACGAGGACATGGGTGTTTTCCCACGATGGGAGTTGTGAGAAGCTCCAAACTGCAAAGATTCTTCTGCAGGACAATTGAGACCTGTTGGTTGGCTCCAGGCCAACGATTCCGAGCAGGGTTCTAAGGATGGATGGCTGGGTAGCCCACTTCGCATTCCAATTGTCTCCAAGCAACAAGACAAGTTAGATCTTCTGGATGTGGGGGCAACCGAGGAGGCTGAGTTGAAATGGACCCTCCTGGGGATGTGTCCTAATATGTTTTTGTGTCTATGGAGACCTTGGAATGAAGCGGTGGCCCTGGGGCCCTGAAGGGTTCTCCTAAACAGAGGCTTTGACACAGCTCCAACGTGCATGTTTCCCATGTGTAGATGAGATTTGTTCTGATGGGTGAGTCAAGAAACATCCATATGCTGGTATTGAAATCCAGGCCTCTGAGGAGAGATGCCTGGAAACCAAAGCAATGGATCCGATTAGTGTCTAGGTGCCTGTTCGTTCCTTTTTACCTCTGGGGACATCAGTCTACGGGTCTGAGTGCAGGTAGGTGCTCAGATGGGCTCAGATTGCCCCTGTTTGTCCTGGGAAGCCACAACTATTGGGATGGCCTCAGGGACTTTGGAGGTTATCCTATTAGTAGGGTTGTGGCCATTGGAATGGGCACATACAATTCCCTTGGAGAGGGCAAGTACAGTCCTCAGGTTTGGCTCCAGGGCCCTGAGCCTGTAGGGTGTGTAGGCCAGAGCTGTTTGGACAGTTGTCTGAAAACACAAACTCGGCTTATGTTTTGGGTCATAGGTATGGCAGGACTGATCTACAGACCATGAGGAGAACACTTCGGGATATGAAAAAAGGGCGAGTGTGAGGCTCTTGCTCAAGTTTTTGTCTCTGGATATCGTGTCACTCATGGTCGTGAAATTGCCGGGTCACATCATGGGAAATGGACGAGTCTTACTCTCTGGGGGTTCGGTCCCGTCCAAAGAGTTTGGGGTCATTCTGGGGATGGATGAAGTCCGTTTTTTTGTTGTTGTTGTCGATTTGTTTCATTTTGTTTTTCAACCTCAGATGTCCCACCAAATGAGGGATTCCAGAGTAGAGCCCTGGGGTGGGGCGACTGGACAACCAGAAATCTGGTTAAAAATTGGGGACTAGGGACATGTCAAGCCCATTAGGACATCTAATGGTCCAGCCACTGAGAGGACTTACTAGAGGACAGGACTCACGCTGAGGTCACAATGCGTGTTTATGCTCTTGTCGCACTCAAGAATGGGCGGGGCCTCAGGGTGAATGCTGGTTTCTCCTACACTGAACGTTGGACAACATGCCAACCACAAGGTTTCTTGCCATGGGTCAGGAAGAGTTCTGATTTCTGCATCACAGTCACCCGTGGGCAGTGATTGGAGATAAGGTCTAGGTTCTGAAGCCTGAAAACTGAGGTAGGGAAGAGATGATGACCTAAGGCCATGGCGGGTCTGATGTGCTCAGCGTGCGGTCAGCTGTCTGGGTGTTGGTCAGCAGGTCCGGGCTCAGGTTGTGTCAGACAGTGCATTAGTGCCCAGGTTAGACTATATAATTTGGGTACATTCGAGTGCCGTGTAGGTTTATCCTCATTTAAGCTGCCTGGGCTGCTCATTAGGCAATATATTTTTTCTAGAGGGCAGGCAGAGTGCATCATTGTCGGTCCGGAAATGCCAAACTTGAGGGCTTCGGGGGCAGGAGAGTGAAGACGGAAGTCTGAGAACACAAGCTAGACTTCGGATTCAGGGTGAGGGCACGGCAGGTACCCCCTGCAGATCTGAACCAATATCTCATGCATCTGAAGTCAGGGCGAGGATCCGACGTTGGCTCAGGTTGGAGTTTCTGTGCATGACGGCCCCTTCATGAAGGGAGCGGAATCTCGAGGCCATGGAGGTTTTCCACGTTGGGAGATGTGGGATTCCCCCTTCAAGGATTCCTTCTGCGGGACAATTGAGACCTGTTGGACAGCTCCAGGACATCCCATATGGAATGACTCCAGAGCATCGTTCCAGGATGGATGCCTGGGAAGTCCGCCTCGCCTTCCAATTGTCTCCTAGCAACAAGACAGTTTAGATCTAATGGATCTGCGGGAGCAACCGGGGTGGCTGAGTTGAAATGCACTTTCCAGAGGATGGGTCCTAACGTGTGTTTGTGTCCATGAGGGCCTTGGAATGGGGAGGTGGCACCGGGACCCTGAAGTATTCTCCTAAGCTTTGGCTTAGCTCCCATGCACAAGTTTCCTTGTGGAGACGAGATTTGTTCTGATGGGTGCCTCAGGAAATCCCCTCTGCTGGTATTGGAATCCAGGCTTTTGAGGAGACATGCCTGTAAACCAAAGCAATGGATTCGATAATGGCCTCGGGTCCTGTCTGGTTCAATCTCCTTGGTATGAGTGGAGGTAGAAGAGTGGAGGTAGATGCTCAGCCGGTATCAACCACCCATTTTTTGTCCCGGGCGACCTACACTATTGGGATGGCCTCGGGGACTTTGGAGGGTTCTCCTAATTTGTACGATTTTTGACAATGGAATGGGCAGAATTCCCATGGATTGGGTGGGGGCAGTCCTAATATGTGGCTCCAGGGGCCCCAGCCTGGAGGGAGTGTGTCCCAGGACTTTGAGGACAGAAGACTGAAAACACAAACTCAGCTTCAGTTTGGGGACGTAGGTATGGCACGCCCGATCTACAAACCATGTGAAGAACTCTTGAGGATATGAAGAATGAGCGAGTCTGAGGCGCTTGCTCAGGCTTTTGTCGCTGGATTTTGTATCAGCGATGGCCGTGGAATGTCGGGGAGGCTTCATGGGCCATGGGCGAATCTTCCTCTCTGTGGATTTGGCCCGATCCCAATTGTTTTTCGTCAATCTGTGGGATGGGAGGACTCCTTTCAGATTTGTTACCTCAGGTGTCCCACCAAAAGAGGAATTCCAAAGCAGAGCCCTGGGGAAGAGTGAAGGGACAACCCGAACTATGGTTAAAAATTGGGGCCTAGGGGCATGGCAAGCCTAATATGCTGCCTCTTCATATAGGCCCTGAGAGGCCTTACCTGAGGACTGGGCTCAGGCTGAGGGTCACAATGTGTGTTTGTGACCAATGTGGCCCGCAAGCATGGGCTGGGCCTCATGGGCCACGCTTGTTTCAACTACACTGAACGTTGGACAACATGCCAACCACAAGGTTTCTTGCCATGGGGAAAGAGTTCTGATTTCAGCATCATTTTCAAACCTGGGCAGTGGTTGGAGATAAGGTCTAGGTTCTGGAGCCTGAAAACCGCAGTTGGGAAGAGATGACGACCTAAGGCCATGGCGGGTCCGATGTGCTCAGTGTGCGGACAGCTGTCTGGGTGGGACCAGGAGGTCCAGGCTCAGGCTGGGTCAGAAGGGGAAATAGTGCCCAGGTCAGCCTATATGTTTGGGGTACAGCCGAATGGCGTGCAGGTTGATCCTCATTTGGGGATTCGGGGTAGCCCTGAGGGCAATGTTTTATTTCTGTACGCAGGCAGAGTGCGGCATTGTAGTTCTGGATTGCCAAACTGGAGGGCTTGTGGGCCAGTAGTCTGAGGACGGAGTCTGAGAACCCAAGCTAGGCCTAGGTTTCTGGGTGAGGATATGGCAGGCACAATCTACAGTCCTCAATAGAGATCTCGTGCATCTGAAGTCAGGGCAAGGATCAGACGATCGCTCAGGTTGGACTTTCTGCCCTGATGGCCCTTTCTTGAAGGGGGTTGGATCACGAGGACATGGGCGTTTTCCCACGATGGGAGTTGTGAGAAGCTCCAAACTGCAAAGATTCTTCTGCAGGACAATTGAGACCTGTTGGTTGGCTCCAGGCCAACGATTCCGAGCAGGGTTCTAAGGATGGATGGCTGGGTAGCCCACTTCGCATTCCAATTGTCTCCAAGCAACAAGACAAGTTAGATCTTCTGGATGTGGAGGCAACCGAGGAGGCTGAGTTGAAATGGACCCTCCTGGGGATGTGTCCTAATATGTTTTTGTGTCTATGGAGACCTTGGAATGAAGCGGTGGCCCTGGGGCCCTGAAGGGTTCTCCTAAACAGAGGCTTTGACACAGCTCCAACGTGCATGTTTCCCATGTGTAGATGAGATTTGTTCTGATGGGTGAGTCAAGAAACATCCATATGCTGGTATTGAAATCCAGGCCTCTGAGGAGAGATGCCTGGAAACCAAAGCAATGGATCCGATTAGTGCCTAGGGGCCTGTTCGTTCCTTTTTACCTCTGGGGACATCAGTCTACGGGTCTGAGTGCAGGTAGGTGCTCAGATGGGCTCAGATTGCCCCTGTTTGTCCTGGGAAGCCACAACTATTGGGATGGCCTCAGGGACTTTGGAGGTTATCCTATTAGTAGGGTTGTGGCCATTGGAATGGGCACATACAATTCCCTTGGAGAGGGCAAGTACAGTCCTCAGGTTTGGCTCCAGGGCCCTGAGCCTGTAGGGTGTGTAGGCCAGAGCTGTTTGGACAGTTGTCTGAAAACACAAACTCGGCTTATGTTTTGGGTCATAGGTATGGCAGGACTGATCTACAGACCATGAGGAGAACACTTCGGGATATGAAAAAAGGGCGAGTGTGAGGCTCTTGCTCAAGTTTTTGTCTCTGGATATCGTGTCACTCATGGTCGTGAAATTGCCGGGTCACATCATGGGAAATGGACGAGTCTTACTCTCTGGGGGTTCGGTCCCGTCCAAAGAGTTTGGGGTCATTCTGGGGATGGATGAAGTCCGTTTTTTTGTTGTTGTTGTCGATTTGTTTCATTTTGTTTTTCAACCTCAGATGTCCCACCAAATGAGGGATTCCAGAGTAGAGCCCTGGGGTGGGGCGACTGGACAACCAGAAATCTGGTTAAAAATTGGGGACTAGGGACATGTCAAGCCCATTATGACATGTAATGGTCCAGCCACTGAGAGGACTTACTAGAGGACAGGACTCACGCTGAGGTCACAATGCGTGTTTATGCTCTCGTCGCACTCAAGAATGGGCGGGGCCTCAGGGTGAATGCTGGTTTCTCCTACACTGAACGTTGGAAAACATGCCAACCACAAGGTTTCTTGCCATGGGTCAGGAAGAGTTCTGATTTCTGCATCACAGTCACCCGTGGGCAGTGATTGGAGATAAGGTCTAGGTTCTGAAGCTTGAAAACTGAGGTAGGGAAGAGATGATAACCTAAGGCCATGG
Source organism: Mustela nivalis (assembly GCF_964662115.1). NCBI lineage: Eukaryota > Metazoa > Chordata > Mammalia > Carnivora > Mustelidae > Mustela > Mustela nivalis. The sequence continues at coordinate 627,102 of NW_028136284.1, read as the reverse complement.
CGGGTCTGATGTGCTCAGCGTGTGGTCAGCTGTCTGGGTGTTGGTCAGCAGGTCCGGGCTCAGGTTGTGTCAGACAGTGCATTAGTGCCCAGGTTAGACTATATAATTTGGGTACATTCGAGTGCCGTGTAGGTTTATCCTCATTTAAGCTGCCTGGGCTGCTCATTAGGCAATATATTTTTTCTAGAGGGCAGGCAGAGTGCTTCATTGTCGGTCCGGAATTGCCAAACTTGAGGGCTTCGGGGCCAGGAGAGTGAGGACGGAAGTCTGAGAACACAAGCTAGACTTCGGATTCAGGGTGAGGGCACGGCAGGTACCCCCTGCAGATCTGAACCAATATCTCATGCATCTGAAGTCAGGGCGAGGATCCGACGTTGTCTCAGGTTGGAGTTTCTGTGCATGACGGCCCCTTCATGAAGGGAGCGGAATCTCGAGGCCATGGAGGTTTTGCACGTTGGGAGATGTGGGATGCCCCCTTCAAGGATTCCTTCTGCGGGACAATTGAGACCTGTTGGACAGCTCCAGGACATCCCATATGGAATGACTCCAGAGCACCGTTCCAGGATGGATGCCTGGGAAGTCCGACTCGCCTTCCAATTGTCTCCTAGCAACAAGACAGTTTAGATCTAATGGATCGGCGGGAGCAACCGGGGTGGCTGAGTTGAAATGCATTTTCCAGAGGATGGGTCCTAACGTGTGTTTGTGTCCATGAGGGCCTTGGAATGGGGAGGTGGCACCGGGACCCTGAAGTATTCTCCTAAGCTTTGGCTTAGCTCCCATGCACAAGTTTCCTTGTGGAGACGAGATTTGTTCTGATGGGTGCCTCAGGAAATCCCCTCTGCTGGTATTGGAATCCAGGCTTTTGAGGAGACATGCCTGTAAACCAAAGCAATGGATTCGATAATGGCCTCGGGTCCTGTCTGGTTCAATCTCCTTGGTATGAGTGGAGGTAGAAGAGTGGAGGTAGATGCTCAGCCGGTATCAACCGCCCATTTTTTGTCCCGGGCGACCTACACTATTGGGATGGCCTCGGGGACTTTGGAGGGTTCTCCTAATTTGTACGATTTTTGACAATGGAATGGTCAGAATTCCCATGGATTGGGTGGGGGCACTCCTAATGTGTGGCTCCAGGGGCCCCAGCCTGGAGGGAGTGTGGCCCAGGACTTTGAGGACAGAAGACTGAAAACACAAACTCAGCTTCAGTTTGGGGACGTAGGTATGGCACGCCCGATCTACAAACCATGAGAAGAACTCTTGAGGATATGAAGAATGAGCGAGTCTGAGGCGCTTGCTCAGGCTTTTGTCTCTGGATTTTGTATCAGCGATGGCCGTGGAATGTCGGGGAGGCTTCATGGGCCATGGGCGAATCTTCCTCTCTGTGGATTTGGCCCGATCCCAATTGTTTTTCGTCAATCTGTGGGATGGGAGGACTCCTTTCAGATTTGTTACCTCAGGTGTCCCACCAAAAGAGGAATTCCAAAGCAGAGCCCTGGGGAAGAGTGAAGGGACAACCCGAACTATGGTTAAAAATTGGGGCCTAGGGGCATGGCAAGCCTAATATGCTGTCTCTTCATATAGGCCCTGAGAGGCCTTACCTGAGGACTGGGCTCAGGCTGAGGGTCACAATGTGTGTTTGTGACCAATGTGGCCCGCAAGCATGGGCTGGGCCTCAAGGGCCACGCTTGTTTCAACTACACTGAACGTTGGACAACATGCCAACCACAAGGTTTCTTGCCATGGGGAAAGAGTTCTGATTTCTGCATCATTTTCAACCCTGGGCAGTGGTTGGAGATAAGGTCTAGGTTCCTGAGCCTGAAAACCGCAGTTGGGAAGAGATGACGACCTAAGGCCTTGGCGGGTCCGATGTGCTCAGTGTGCGGACAGCTGTCTGGGTGGGACCAGGAGGTCCAGTCTCAGGCTGGGTCAGAAGGGGAAATAGTGCCCAGGTCAGCCTATATGTTTGGGGTACAGCCGAATGGCGTGCAGGTTGATCCTCATTTGCGGTTTCGGGGTAGCCCTGAGGGCAATGTTTTACTTCTGTAGGGCAGTCAGAGTGCGGCATTGTAGTTCTGGATTGCCCAACTGGAGGGCTTGTGGGCCAGTAGTCTGAGGACGGAGTCTGAGAACCCAAGCTAGGACTAGGTTTCTTGGTGAGGATATGGCAGGCACAATCTACAGACCTCAATCGAGATCTCGTGCATCTGAAGTCAGGGCAAGGATCAGACGATCGCTCAGGTTGGACTTTCTGCCCTGATGGCCCTTTCTTGAAGGGGGTTAGATCACGAGCACATGGGGGTTTTACCACGATGGGAGTTGTGAGAAGCTCCAAAATGCAAAGATTCTTCTGCAGGACAATTGAGACCTGTTGGTTGGCTCCAGGCCAACGATTCCAAGCAGGGTTCTAAGGATGGATGGCTGGGTAGCCCACCTCGCATTCCAATTGTCTCCAAGCAACAAGACAGGTTAGATCTGCTGGATGTGGGGGGCAACCGAGGAGGCTGAGTTGAAATGGACTCTCCTGTGGATGTGTCCTAATATGTGTTTGTGTCTATGGTGACCTTGGAATGAAGCGGTGGCCCTGGGGCCCTGAAGCGTTCTCCTAAACAGAGGCTTTGACACAGCTCCAACGTGCATGTTTCCCATGTGTAGTTGAGATTTGTTCTGATGGGTGAGTCAAGAAACAGCCATATGCTGGTATTGAAATCCAGGCCTCTGAGGAGAGATGCCTGGAAACCAAAGCAATGGATCCGATTAGTGCCTAGGGGCCTGTTCGTTCCTTTTTACCTCTGGGGACATCAGTCTACGGGTCTGAGTGCAGGTAGGTGCTCAGATGGGCTCAGATTGCCCCTGTTTGTCCTGGGAAGCCACAACTATTGGGATGGCCTCAGGGACATTGGAGGTTATCCTACTAGTAGGGTTGTGGCCATTGGAATGGGCACATACAATTCCCTTGGAGAGGGCAAGTACAGTCCTCAGGTTTGGCTCCAGGGCCCTGAGCCTGTAGGGTGTGTAGGCCAGAGCTGTTTGGACAGTTGTCTGAAAACACAAACTCGGCTTATGTTTTGGGTCATAGGTATGGCAGGACTGATCTACAGACCATGAGGAGAACACTTCAGGATATGATAAAAGGGCGAGTGTGAGGCTCTTGCTCAAGTTTTTGTCTCTGGATATCGTGTCACTCATGGTCGTGAAATTGCCGGGTGACTTCATGGGAAATGGACGAGTCTTACTCTCTGGGGGTCCGGTCCCCTCCAAAGAGTTTGTGGTCATTCTGGGGATGGAAGAAGTCCGTTTTTTTTGTTGTTGTTGTCGATTTGTTTCATTATGTTTTTCAACCTCAGATGTCCCACAAATGAGGGATTCCAGAGGAAGCCCTGGGGTGGGGCGACTGGACAACCAGAAATCTGGTTAAAAATTGGGGACTAGGGACATGTCAAGCCCATTATGACATGTAATGGTCCAGCCACTGAGAGGACTTACTAGAGGACAGGACTCACGCTGAGGTCACAATGCGTGTTTATGCTCTCGTCGCACTCAAGAATGGGCGGGGCCTCAGGGTGAATGCTGGTTTCTCCTACACTGAACGTTGGACAACATGCCAACCACAAGGTTTCTGCCATGGGTCAGGAAGAGTTCTGATTTCTGCATCACAGTCACCCGTGGGCAGTGATTGGAGATAAGGTCTAGGTTCTGAAGCCTGAAAACTGAGGTAGGGAAGAGATGATGACCTAAGGCCATGGCGGGTCTGATGTGCTCAGCGTGCGGTCAGCTGTCTGGGTGTTGGTCAGCAGGTCCGGGCTCAGGTTGTGTCAGACACTGCATTAGTGCCCAGGTTAGACTATATAATTTGGGTACATTCGAGTGCCGTGTAGGTTTATCTTCATTTAAGCTGCCTGGCCTGCTCATTAGGCAATATATTTTTTCTAGAGGGCAGGAAGAGTGCTTTATTGTCGGTCCGGAATTGCCAAACATGAGGGCTTCGGGGCCAGGAGAGTGAGGACGGAAGTCTGAGAACACAAGCTAGACTTCGGATTCAGGGTGAGGGCACGGCAGGTACCCCCTGCAGACCTGAACCAATATCTCATGCATCTGAAGTCAGGGCGAGGATCCGACGTTGGCTCAGGGTGGAGTTTCTGTTCATGACGGCCCCTTCATGAAGGGAGCGGTATCTCGAGGCCATGGAGGTTTTCCACGTTGGGAGATGTGGGATGCCCCCTTAAAGGATTCCTTCTGCGGGACAATTGAGACCTGTTGGACAGCTCCAGTTCATCCCTTATGGAATGACTCCAGAGCACCGTTCCAGGATGGATGCCTGGGAAGTCCGCCTCGCCTTCCAATTGTCTCCTAGCAACAGACAGTTTAGATCTAATGGATCTGCGGGACCAACCGGGGTGGCTGAGTTGAAATGCACTTTCCAGAGGATGGGTCCTAATGTGTGTTTGTGTCCATGAGGGCCTTGGAATGGGGAGGTGGCACCGGGACCCTGAAGTATTCTCCTAAGCTTTGGCATAGCTCCCATGCACAAGTTTCCTTGTGGAGACGAGATTTGTTCTGATGGGTGCCTCAGGAAATCCCCTCTGCTGGTATTGGAATCCAGGCTTTTGAGGAGACATGCCTGTAAACCAATGCAATGGATCCGATAATGGCCTAGGGTCCTGTCTGGTTCAATCTTCTTGGTATGAGTGGAGGTAGATGAGTGGAGGTAGATGCTCAGCCGGTATCAACCGCCCTTTTTTGTCCCGGGCGACCTACACTATTGGGATGGCCTCGGGGACTTTGGAGGGTTCTCCTAATTTGTACGATTTTTGACAATGGAATGGGCAGAATTCCCATGGATTGGGTGGGGGCAGTCCTAATGTGTGGCTCCTGGGGCCCCAGCCTGGAGGGAGTGTGGCCCAGGACTTTGAGGACAGAAGACTGAAAACACAAACTCAGCTTAAGTGTGGGCACGTAGGTATGGCACGCACGATCTACAAACCATGAGAAGAACTCTTCATGATATGAAGAATGAGCGAGTCTGAGGAGTTGCTCAGGCTTTTGTCTCTGGATTTTGTTTCAGCGATGGCCGTGGAATGTTGGGGCGGTCTCATGGGCCATGGACGAATCTTCCTCTCAGTTGATTTGACCCGATCCCAATTGTTTTTCGTCAATCTGTGGGATGGGAGGACACCTTTCAGGTTTGTTACCTCAGGTGTCCCACCTAAAGAGGAATTCCAAAGCAGAGCCCTGGGGAAGAGTGAAGGGACAACCCGAACTATGGTTAAAAATTGGGGCCTAGGGGCATGGCAAGCCCAATATGCTGTCTCTTCATATAGGCCCTGAGAGGCCTTACCTGAGGACTGGGCTCAGGCTGAGTGTCACAATGTGTGTTTGTGACCAATGTGGCCCGCAAGCATGGGCTGGGCCTCATGGGCCACGCTTGTTTCAACTACACTGAACGTTGGACAACATGCCAACCACAAGGTTTCTTGCCATGGGGAAAGAGTTCTGATTTCTGCATCATTTTCAACCCTGGGCAGTGGTTGGAGATAAGGTCTAGGTTCTGGAGCCTGAAAACCGCAGTTGGGAAGAGATGACGACCTAAGGCCATGGCGGGTCCGATGTGCTCAGTGTGCGGCCAGCTGTCTGGGTGGGACCAGGAGGTCGAGGCTCAGGCTGGGTCAGAAGGGGAAATAGTGCCCAGGTCAGGCTATATGTTTGGGGTACAGCCGAATGGCGTGCAGGTTGATCCTCATTTGCGGTTTCGGGTTAGCTCTGAGGGCAATGTTTTACTTCTGTAGGGCAGGCAGAGTGCGGCATTGTAGTTCTGGATTGCCCAACTGGAGGGCTTGTGGTCCAGTAGTCTGAGGACGGAGTCTGAGAACCCAAGCTAGGCCTAGGTTTCTAGGTGAGGATATGGCAGGCACAATCTACAGACCTCAATAGAGATCTCGTGCATCTGAAGTCAGGGCAAGTATCAGACGATCGCACAGGTTGGACTTTCTGCCCTGATGGCCCTTTTTGAAGGGGGTTGGATCACGAGGACATGGGCGTTTTCCCACGATGGGAGTTGTGAGAAGCTCCAAACTGCAAAGATTCTTCTGCAGGACAATTGAGACCTGTTGGTTGGCTCCAGGCCAACGATTCCTAGCAGGGTTCTAAGGATGGATGGCTGGGTAGCCCACCTCGCATTCCAATTGTCTCCAAGCAACAAGACAGGTTAGATCTGCTGGATGTGGGGGGCAACCGAGGAGGCTGAGTTGAAATGGACTCTCCTGTGGATGTGTCCTAATATGTTTTTGTGTCTATGGAGACCTTGGAATGAAGCGGTGGCCCTGGGGCCCTGAAGGGTTCTCCTAAACAGAGGCTTTGACACAGCTCCAACGTGCATGTTTCCCATGTGTAGATGAGATTTGTTCTGATGGGTGAGTCAAGAAACAGCCATATGCTGGTATTGAAATCCAGGCCTCTGAGGAGAGAAGCCTGGAAACCAAAGCAATGGATCCGATTAGTGCCTAGGGGCCTGTTCGTTCCTTTTTACCTCTGGGGACAACAGTCTACGGGTCTGAGTGCAGGTAGGAGCTCAGATGGGCTCAGATTGCCCCTGTTTGTCCTGGGAAGCCACAAATATTGGGATGGCCTCAGGGACTTTGGAGGTTATCCTATTAGTAGGGTTGTGGCCATTGGAATGGGCACATACAATTCCCTTGGAGAGGGCAAGTACAGTCCTCAGGTTTGGCGCCAGGGCCCTGAGCCTGTAGGGTGTGTAGGCCAGAGCTGTTTGGACAGTTGTCTGAAAACACAAACTCGGCTTATGTTTTGGGTCATAGGTATGGCAGGACTGATCTACAGACCATGAGGAGAACACTTCGGGATATGAAAAAAGGGCGAGTGTGAGGCTCTTGCTCAAGTTTTTGTCTCTGGATATCGTGTCACTCATGGTCGTGAAATTGCCGGGTGACCTCATGGAAATGGACGAGTCTTACTCTCTGGGGGTTCGGTCCCGTCCAAAGAGTTTGGGGTCATTCTGGGGATGGAAGAAGTCCGTTTTTTTGTTGTTGTCGATTTGTTTCATTTTGTTTTTCAACCTCAGATGTCCCACTAAATGAGGGAATCCAGAGTAGAGCCCTGGGGTGGGGCGACTGGACAACCAGAAATCTGGTTAAAAATTGGGGACTAGGGACATGTCAAGCCCATTATGACATCTAATGGTCCAGCCACTGAGAGGACTTACTAGAGGACAGGACTCACGCTGAGGTCACAATGCGTGTTTATGCTCTCGTCGCACTCAAGAATGTGCGGGGCCTCAGGGTGAATGCTGGTTTCTCCTACACTGAACGTTGGACAACATGCCAACCACAAGGTTTCTTGCCATGGGTCAGGAAGAGTTCTGATTTCTGCATCACAGTCACCCGTGCGCAGTGATTGGAGATAAGGTCTAGGTTCTGAAGCCTGAAAACTGAGGTAGGGAAGAGATGATGACCTAAGGCCATGGCGGGTCTGATGTGCTCAGCGTGCGGTCAGCTGTCTGGGTGTTGGTCAGCAGGTCCGGGCTCAGGTTGTGTCAGACAGTGCATTAGTGCCCAGGTTACACTATATAATTTGGGTACATTCGAGTGCCGTGTAGGTTTATCGTCATTTAAGCTGCCTGGGCTGCTCATTAGGCAATATATTTTTTCTAGAGGGCAGGCAGAGTGCTTCATTGTCGGTCCGGAATTGCCAAAATTGAGGGCTTCGGGGCCAGGAGAGTGAGGACAGAAGTCTGAGAACACAAGCTAGACTTCGGATTCAGGGTGAGGGCACCGCAGGTACCCCCTGCAGTTCTGAACCAATATCTCATGCATCTGAAGTCAGGGCGAGTATCCCACGTTGGCTCAGGTTGGAGTTTCTGTGCATGACGGCCCCTTCATGAAGGGAGCGGAATCTCGAGGCCATGGAGGTTTTCCACGTTGGGAGATGTGGGATGCCCCCTTCAAGGATTCCTTCTGCGGGACAATTGAGACCTGTTGGACAGCTCCAGGACATCCCATATGGAATGACTCCAGAGCACCGTTCCAGGATGGATGCCTGGGAAGTCCGCCTCGCCTTCCAATTGTCTCCTAGCAACAAGACAGTTTAGATCTAATGGATCAGCGGGAGCCACCGGGGTGGCTGAGTTGAAATGCACTTTCCAGAGGATGGGTCCTAATGTGTGTTTGTGTCCATGAGGGCCTTGGAATGGGGAGGTGGCACCGGGACCCTGAAGTATTCTCCTAAGCTTTGGCTTAGCTCCCATGCACAAGTTTCCTTGTGGAGACGAGATTTGTTCTGATGGGTGTCTCAGGAAATCCCCTCTGCTGGTATTGGAATCCAGGCTTTTGAGGAGACATGCCTGTAAATCAAAGCAATGGATCCGATAATGGCCTCGGGTCCTGTCTGGTTCAATCTTCTTGGTATGAGTGGAGGTAGAAGAGTGGAGGTAGATGCTCAGCCGGTATCAACCGCCCTTTTTTGTCCCGGGCGACCTACACTATTGGGATGGCCTCAGGGACTTTGGAGGGTTCTCCTAATTTGTACGATTTTTGACAATGGAATGGGCAGAATTCCCATGGATTGGGTGGGGGCAGTCCTAATGTGTGGCTCCAGGGGCCCCAGCCTGGAGGGGGTGTGGCCCAGGACTTTGAGGACAGAAGACTGAAAACACAAACTCGGCTTAAGTTTGGGGACGTAGGTATGGCACGCCCGATCTACAAACCATGAGAAGAACTCTTCAGGATATGAAGAATGAGCGAGTATGAGTCGCTTGCTCAGGTTTTTGTCTCGGGATTTTGTTTCAGCGTTGGCCGTGGAATTTTGGGGAGTTCTCATGGGCCATGGATGAATCTTCCTCTCTGTGCATTTGGCCCGATCCCAATTGTTTTTCGTCAATCTGTGGAATGGGAGGACTCCTTTCAGGTTTTTTACCTCAGGTGTCCCACCAAAAGAGGAATTCCAAAGCAGAGCCCTGGGGAAGAGTGAAGGGACACCCCGAACTATGGTTAAAAATTGGGGCCAAGGGGCATGGCAAGCCCAATATGCTCTCTCTTCTTATAGGCCCTGAGAGGCCTTACCTGAGGACTGGGCTCAGGCTGAGGGTCACAATGTGTGTTTGTGACCAATGTGGCGCGCAAGCATGGGCTGGGCCTCATGGGCCACGCTTGTTTCAACTACACTGAACGTTGGACAACATGCCAAGCACAAGGTTTCTTGCCATGGGGAAAGTGTTCTGATTTCTGCATCATTTTCAACCCTGGGCAGTGGTTGGAGATAAGGTCTAGGTTCTGGAGCCTGAAAACCGCACTTGGGAAGAGATGACGACCTAAGGCCATGGCGGGTCCGATGTGCTCAGTGTGCGGCCAGCTGTCTGGGTGGGACCAGGAGGTCCAGGCTCAGGCTGGGTCAGAAGGGGAAATAGTGCACAGGTCAGCCTATATGTTTGGGGTACAGCCGAATGGCGTGCAGGTTGATCCTCATTTGCGGTTTCGGGGTAGCCCTGAGGGCAATGTTTTACTTCTGTAGGGCAGGCAGAGTGCGGCATTGTAGTTCTGGATTGCCAAACTGGAGGGCTTGTGGGCCAGTAGTCTGAGGACGGAGTCTGAGAACCCAAACTAGGCCTAGGTTTCTGGGTGAGGATATGGCAGGCACAATCTACAGACCTCAATAGAGATCTCGTGCATCTGAAGTCAGGGCAAGGATCAGACGATCGCTCAGGTTGGACTTTCTGCCCTGATGGCCCTTTCTTGAAGGGGGTTGGATCACGAGGACATGGGGCTTTTCCCACGATGGGAGTTGTGAGAAGCTCCAAACTGCAAAGATTCTTCTGCAGGACAATTGAGACCTGTTGGTTGGCTCCAGGCCAACGATTCCGAGCAGGGTTCTAAGGATGGATGGCTGGGTAGCCCACCTCGCATTCCAATGGTCTCCAAGCAACAAGACAGGTTAGATCTGCTGGATGTGGGGGGCAACCGAGGAGGCTGAGTTGAAATGGACTCTCCTGTGGATGTGTCCTAATATGTTTTTGTGTCTATGGAGACCTTGGAATGAAGCGGTGGCCCTGGGGCCCTGAAGGGTTCTCCTAAACAGAGGCTTTGACACAGCTCCAACGTGCATGTTTCCCATGTGTAGATGAGATTTGTTCTGATGGGTGAGTCAAGAAACAGCCATATGCTGGTATTGAAATCCAGGCCTCTGAGGAGAGATGCCTGGAAACCAAAGCAATGGATCCGATTAGTGCCTAGGGGCCTGTTCGTTCCTTTTTACCTCTGGGGACATCAGTCTACGGGTCTGAGTGCAGGTAGGTGCTCAGATGGGCTCAGATTGCCCCTGTTTGTCCTGGGAAGCCACAACTCTTGGGATGGCCTCAGGGAATTTGGAGGTTATCCTATTAGTAAGGTTGTGGCCATTGGAATGGGCACATACAATTCCCTTGGAGAGGGCAAGTACAGTCCTCAGGTTTGGCTCCAGGGCCCTGAGCCTGTAGGGTGTGTAGCCCAGAGCTGTTTGGACAGTTGTCTGAAAACACAAACTCGGCTTATGTTTTGGGTCATAGGTATGGCAGGACTGATCTACAGACCATGAGGAGAACACTTCGGGATATGAAAAAAGGGCGAGTTTGAGGCTCTTGCTCAAGTATTTGTCTCTGGATATCGTGTCACTCATGGTCGTGAAATTGCCGGGTGACTTCATGGGAAATGGACGAGTCTTACTCTCTGGGGGTTCGGTCCCGTCCAAAGAGTTTGCGGTCATTCTGGGGATGGAAGAAGTCCGTTTTTTTGTTGTTGTTGTCGATTTGTTTCATTTTGTTTTTCAACCTCAGATGTCCCACCAAATGAGGGATTCCAGAGTAGAGCCCTGGGGTGGGGCGACTGGACAACCAGAAATCTGGTTAAAAATTGGGGACTAGGGACATGTCAAGCCCATTATGACATCTAATGGTCCAGCCACTGAGAGGACTTACTAGAGGACAGGACTCACGCTGAGGTCACAATGCGTGTTTATGCTCTCGTCGCACTCAAGAATGGGCGGGGCCTCAAGGGGAATGCTGTTTTCTCCTAAACTGAACGTTGGACAACATGCCAACCACAAGGTTTCTTGCCATGGGTCAGGAAGAGTTCTGATTTCTGCATCACAGTCACCCGTGGCAGTGATTGGAGATAAGGTCTAGGTTCTGAAGCCTGAAAACTGAGGTAGGGAAGAGATGATGACCTAAGGCCATGGCGGGTCTGATGTGCTCAGCGTGCGGTCAGCTGTCTGGGTGTTGGTCAGCAGGTCCGGGCTCAGGTTGTGTCAGACAGTGCATTAGTGCCCAGGTTAGACTATATAATTTGGGTACATTCGAGTGCCGTGTAGGTTTATCTTCATTTAAGCTGCCTGGTCAGCTCATTAGGCAATATATTTTTTCTAGAGGGCAGGCAGAGTGCTTCATTGTCGGTCCGGAATTGCCAAACATGAGGGCTTCGGGGCCAGGAGAGTGAGGACGGAAGTCTGAGAACAGAAGCTAGACTTCGGATTCAGGGTGAGGGCACGGCAGGTACCCCCTGCAGATATGAACCAATATCTCATGCATCTGAAGTCAGGGCGAGGATCCGACGTTGGCTCAGTTTGGAGTTTCTGTGCATGACGGCCCCTTCATGAAGGGAGCGGAATCTCGAGGCCATGGAGGTTTTCCACGTTGGGAGATGTGGGATGCCCCCTTCAAGGATTCCTTCTGCGGGACAATTGAGACCTGTTGGACAGCTCCAGGACATCCCATATGGAATGACTCCAGAGCACCGTTCCAGAATGGATGCCTGGGAAGTCCGCCTCACCTTCCAATTGTCTCCTAGCAACAAGACAGTTTAGATCTAATGGATCTGCGGGAGCAACCGGGGTGGCTGAGTTGAAATGCACTTTCCAGAGGATGGGTCCGAATGTGTGTTTGTGTCCATGAGGGCCTTGGAATGGGGAGGTGGCACCGGGACCCTGAAGTATTCTCCTAAGCTTTGGCATAGCTCCCATGCAGAAGTTTCCTTGTGCAGACGAGATTTGTTCTGATGGGTGCCTCAGGAAATCCCCTCTGCTGGTATTGGAATCCAGGCTTTTGAGGAGACATGCCTGTAAACCAAAGCAATGGATCCGATAATGGCCTCGGGTCCTGTCTGGTTCAATCTTCTTGGCATGAGTGGAGGTAGATGAGTGGAGGAAGATGCTCAGCTGGTATCAACCGCCCTTTTTTGTCCCGGGCGACCTACACTATTGGGATGGCCTCAGGGACTTTGGAGGGTTCTCCTAATTTGTACGATTTTTGACAATGGAATGGGCAGAATTCCCATGGATTGGGTGGGGGCAGTCCTAATGTGTGGCTCCTGGGGCCCCAGCCTGGAGGGAGTGTGGCCCAGGACTTTGAGGACAGAAGACTGAAAACACAAACTCAGCTTAAGTTTGGGGACGTAGGTATGGCACGCCCGATCTACAAATCATGAGAAGAACTCTTCAGGATATGAAGAATGAGCGAGTCTGAGGCGCTTGCTCAGGCTTTTGTCTCTGGATTTTGTTTCAGCGATGGCCGTGGAATGTTGGGGATGTCTCATGGGCCATGGACGAAATTCCTCTCTGTGGATTTGGCCCGATCCCAATTGTTTTTCGTCAATCTGTGGGATGGGAGGCCTCCTTTCAGGTTTGTTACCTCAGGTGACCCACCAAAAGAGGAATTCCAAAGCAGAGCCCTGGGGAAGAGTGAAAAGACACCCCGAACTATGGTTAAAAATTGGGGCCTAGGGGCATGGCAAGCCCAATATGCTGTCTCTTCATATAGGCCCTGAGAGGCCTTACCTGAGGACTGGGCTCAGGCTGAGGGTTACAATGTGTGTTTGTGACCAATGTGGCCCGCAAGCTTGGGCTGGGCCTCATGGGCCACGCTTGTTTCAACTACCCTGAACGTTGGACAACATGCCAAGCACAAGGTTTCTTGCCATGGGGAAAGAGTTCTGATTTCTGCATCGTTTTCAACCCTGGGCAGTGGTTGGAGATAAGGTCTAGGTTCTGGAGCCTGAAAACCGCAGTTGGGAAGAGATGACGACCTAAGGCCATGGCGGGTCCGATGTGCTCAGTGTGCGGACAGCTGTCTGGGTGGGACCAGGAGGTCCAGGCTCAGGCTGGGTCAGAAGGGGAAATAGTGCCCAGGTCAGCCTATATGTTTGGGGTACAGCCGAATGGCGTGCAGGTTGATCCTCATTTGGGGTTTCGGGGTAGCCCTGAGGGCAATGTTTTACTTCTGTAGGGCAGGCAGAGTGCGGCATTGTAGTTCTGGATTGCCAAACTGGAGGGCTTGTGGGCCAGTAGTCTGAGGACGGAGTCTGAGAACCCAAGCTAGGCCTAGGTTTCTGGGTGAGGATATGGCAGGCACAATCTACAGACCTCAATAGAGATCTCGTGCATCTGAAGTCAGGGCAAGGATCAGACGATCGCTCAGGTTGGACTTTCTGCCCTGATGGCCCTTTCTTGAAGGGGGTTGGATCACGAGGACATGGGGGTTTTCCCACGATGGGAGTTGTGAGAGCTCCAAACTGCAAAGATTCTTCTGCAGGACAATTGAGACCTGTTGGTTGGCTCCAGGCCAACGATTCCGAGCAGGGTTCTAAGGATGGATGGCTGGGTAGCCCACCTCGCATTCCAATGGTCTCCAAGCAACAAGACAGGTTAGATCTGCTGGATGTGGGGGCAACCGAGGAGGCTGAGTTGAAATGGACTCTCCTGTGGATGTGTCCTAATATGTTTTTGTGTCTATGGAGACCTTGGAATGAAGCGGTGGCCCTGGGGCCCTGAAGGGTTCTCCTAAACAGAGGCTTTGACACAGCTCCAACGTGCAGGTTTCCCATGTTTAGATGAGATTTGTTCTGATGGGTGAGTCAGGAAACAGCCATATGCTGGTATTGAAATCCAGGCCTCTGAGGAGAGATGCCTGGAAACCAAAGCAATGGATCCGATTAGTGCCTAGGGGCCTGTTCGTTCCTTTTTACCTCTGGGGACATCAGTCTACGGGTCTGAGTGCAGGTAGGTGCTCAGATGGGCTCAGATTGCCCCTGTTTGTCCTGGGAAGCCACAACTCTTGGGATGGCCTCAGGGACTTAGGAGGTTATCCTATTAGTAGGGTTGTGGCCATTGGAATGGGCACATACAATTCCCTTGGAGAGGGCAAGTACAGTCCTCAGGTTTGGCTCCAGGGCCCTGAGCCTGTAGGGTGTGTAGGCCAGAGCTGTTTGGACAGTTGTCTGAAAACACAAACTCGGCTTATGTTTTGGGTCATAGGTATGGCAGGACTGATCTACAGACCATGAGGAGAACACTTCGGGATATGAAAAAAGGGCGAGTGTGAGGCTCTTGCTCAAGTTTTTGTCTCTGGATATCGTGTCACTCATGGTCGTGAAATTGCCGGGTGACTTCATGGGAAATGGACGAGTCTTACTCTCTGGGGGTTCGGTCCCGTCCAAAGAGTTTGCGGTCATTCTGGGGATGGAAGAAGTCCGTTTTTTTGTTGTTGTTGTCGATTTGTTTCATTTTGTTTTTCAACCTCAGATGTCCCACCAAATGAGGGATTCGAGAGTAGAGCCCTGGGGTGGGGCGACTGGACAACCAGAAATCTGGTTAAAAATTGGGGACTAGGGACATGTCAAGCCCATTATGACATCTAATGGTCCAGCCACTGAGAGGACTTACTAGAGGACAGGACTCACGCTGAGGTCACAATGCGTGTTTATGCTCTCGTCGCACTCAAGAATGGGCGGGGCCTCAAGGGGAATGCTGTTTTCTCCTAAACTGAACGTTGGACAACATGCCAACCACAAGGTTTCTTGCCATGGGTCAGGAAGAGTTCTGATTTCTGCATCACAGTCACCCGTGGGCAGTGATTGGAGATATGGTCTAGGTTCTGAAGCCTGAAAACTGATGCAGGGAAGAGATGATGACCTAAGGTCAGGGCGGGTCTGATGTGCTCAGCGTGCGGTCAGCTGTCTGGGTGTTGGTCAGCAGGTCCGGGCTCAGGTTGTGTCAGACAGTGCATTAGTGCACAGGTTAGACTATATAATTTGGGTACATTCGAGTGCCGTGTAGGTTTATCCTCACTTAAGCTGCCTGGGCTGCTCATTAGGCAATATATTTTTTCTAGAGGACATGGCAGAGTGCTTCATTGTCGGTCCGGAATTGCCAAACTTGAGGGCTTTGGGGCCAGGAGAGTGAGGACGGAAGTCTGAGAACACAAGCTAGACTTCGGATTCAGGGTGAGGGCACGGCAGGTACCCCCTGCAGATCTGAACCAATATCTCATGCATCTGAAGTCAGGTCGAGGATCCGACGTTGGCTCAGTTTGGAGTTTCTGTGCATGACGGCCCCTTCATGAAGGGAGCGGAATCTCGAGGCCATGGAGGTTTTCCACGTTGGGAGATGTGGGATGCCCCCTTCAAGGATTCCTTCTGCGGGACAATTGAGACCTGTTGGACAGCTCCAGGACATCCCCTATGGAATGACTCCAGAGCACCGTTCGAGGATGGATGCCTGGGAAGTCCGCCTCGCCTTCCAATTGTCTCCTAGCAACAAGACAGTTTAGATCTAATGGATCTGCGGGAGCAACCGGGGTGGCTGAGTTGAAATGCACTTTCCAGTGGATGGGTCCTAACGTGTGTTTGTGTCCATGAGGGCCTTGGAATGGGGAGCTGGCACCGGGACCCTGAAGTATTCTCCTAAGCTTTGGCATAGCTCCCATGCACAAGTTTCCTTGTGGAGACGAGATTTGTTCTGATGGGTGCCTCAGGAAATCCCCTCTGCTGGTATTGGAATCCAGGCTTTTGAGGAGACATGCCTGTAAACCAAAGCAATGATCCGATAATGGCCTCGGGTCCTGTCTGGTTCAATCTTCTTGGTATGAGTGGAGGTAGATGAGTGGAGGAAGATGCTCAGCTGGTATCAACCGCCCTTTTTTGTCCCGGGCGACCTACACTATTGGGATGGCCTCAGGGACTTTGGAGGGTTCTCCTAATTTGTACGATTTTTGACAATGGAATGGGCAGAATTCCCATGGATTGGGTGGGGGCAGTCCTAATGTGTGGCTCCAGGGGCCCCAGCCTGGAGGGAGTGTGGCCCAGGACTTTGAGGACAGAAGACTGAAAACACACTCAGCTTAAGTTTGGGGACGTAGGTATGGCACGCCCGATCTACAAATCATGAGAAGAACTCTTCAGGATATGAAGAATGAGCGAGTCTGAGGCGCTTGCTCAGGCTTTTGTCTCTGGATTTTGTTTCAGCGATGGCCGTGGAATGTTGGGGATGTCTCATGGGCCATGGACGAATCTTCCTCTCTGTGGATTTGGCCCGATCCCAATTGTTTTTCGTCAATCTGTGGGATGGGAGGCCTCCTTTCAGGTTTGTTACCTCAGGTGACCCACCAAAAGAGGAATTCCAAAGCAGAGCCCTGGGGAAGAGTGAAGGGACACCCCGAACTATGGTTAAAAATTGGGGCCTAGGGGCATGGCAAGCCCAATATGCTGTCTCTTCATATAGGCCCTGAGAGGCCTTACCTGAGGACTGGGCTCAGGCTGAGGGTCACAATGTGTGTTTGTGACCAATGTGGCCCGCAAGCTTGGGCTGGGCCTCATGGGCCACGCTTGTTTCAACTACACTGAACGTTGGACAACATGCCAAGCACAAGGTTTCTTGCCATGGGGAAAGAGTTCTGATTTCTGCATCGTTTTCAACCCTGGGCAGTGGTTGGAGATAAGGTCTAGGTTCTGGAGCCTGAAAACCGCAGTTGGGAAGAGATGACGACCTAAGGCCATGGCGGGTCCGATGTGCTCAGTGTGCGGCCAGCTGTCTGGGTGGGACCAGGAGGTCCAGGCTCAGGCTGGGTCAGAAGGGGAAATAGTGCCCAGGTCAGCCTATATGTTTGGGGTACAGCCGATTGGCGTGCAGGTTGATCCTCATTTGGGGTTTCGGGGTAGCCCTGAGGGCAATGTTTTACTTCTGTAGGGCAGGCAGAGTGCGGCATTGTAGTTCTGGATTGCCAAACTGGAGGGCTTGTGGGCCAGTAGTCTGAGGACGGAGTCTGAGAAACCAAGCTAGGCCTAGGTTTCTGGGTGAGGATATGGCAGGCACAATCTACAGACCTCAATAGAGATCTCGTGCATCTGAAGTCAGGGCAAGGATCAGACGATCGCTCAGGTTGGACTTTCTGCCCTGATGGCCCTTTCTTGAAGGGGGTTGGATCACAAGGACATGGGCGTTTTCCCACGATGGGAGTTGTGAGAAGCTCCAAACTGCAAAGATTCTTCTGCAGGACAATTGAGACCTGTTGGTTGGCTCCAGGCCAACGATTCCGAGCAGGGTTCTAAGGATGGATGGCTGGGTAGCCCACCTCGCATTCCAATGGTCTCCAAGCAACAAGACAGGTTAGATCTGCTGGATGTGGGGGCAACCGAGGAGGCTGAGTTGAAATGGACTCTCCTGTGGATGTGTCCTAATATGTTTTTGTGTCTATGGAGACCTTGGAATGAAGCGGTGGCCCTGGGGCCCTGAAGGGTTCTCCTAAACAGAGGCTTTGACACAGCTCCAACGTGCATGTTTCCCATGTGTAGATGAGATTTGTTCTGATGGGTGAGTCAAGAAACAGCCATATGCTGGTATTGAAATCTAGGCCTCTGAGGAGAGATGCCTGGAAACCAAAGCAATGGTACCGATTAGTGCCCAGGGGCCTGTTCGTTCCTTTTTACCTCTGGGGACATCAGTCTACGGGTCTGAGTGCAGGTAGGTGCTCAGATGGGCTCAGATTGCCCCTGTTTGTCCTGGGAAGCCACAACTCTTGGGATGGCCTCAGGGACTTAGGAGGTTATCCTATTAGTAGGGTTGTGGCCATTGGAATGGGCACATACAATTCCCTTGGAGAGGGCAAGTACAGTCCTCAGGTTTGGCTCCAGGGCCCTGAGCCTGTAGGGTGTGTAGGCCAGAGCTGTTTGGACAGTTGTCTGAAAACACAAACTCGGCTTATGTTTTGGGTCATAGGTATGGCAGGACTGATCTACAGACCATGAGGAGAACACTTCGGGATATGAAAAAAGGGCGAGTGTGAGGCTCTTGCTCAAGTTTTTGTCTCTGGATATCATGTCACTCATGGTCGTGAAATTGCCGGGTGACTTCATGGACGAGTCTTACTCTCTGGGGGTTCGGTCCCTTCCAAAGAGTTTGCGGTCATTCTGGGGATGGAAGAAGTCCGTTTTTTTGTTGTGTTGTCGATTTGTTTCATTTTGTTTTTCAACCTCAGATGTCCCTCCAAATGAGGGATTCGAGAGTAGAGCCCTGGGGTGGGGCGACTGGACAACCAGAAATCTGGTTAAAAATTGGGGACTAGGGACATGTCAAGCCCATTATGACATCTAATGGTCCAGCCACTGAGAGGACTTACTAGAGGACAGGACTCACGCTGAGGTCACAATGCGTGTTTATGCTCTCGACGCACTCAAGAATAGGCGGGGCCTCAAGGGGAATGCTGTTTTCTCCTAAACTGAACGTTGGACAACATGCCAACCACAAGGTTTCTTGCCATGGGTCAGGAAGAGTTCTGATTTCTGCATCACACACCCGTGGGCAGTGATTGGAGATAAGGTCTAGGTTCTGAAGCCTGAAGACTGAGGTAGGGAAGAGATGATGACCTAAGGTCAGGGCGGGTCTGATGTGCTCAGGGTGCGGTCAGCTGTCTGGGTGTTGGTCAGCAGGTCCGGGCTCAGGTTGTGTCAGACAGTGCATTAGTGCCCAGGTTAGACTATATAATTTGGGTACATTCGAGTGCCGTGTAGGTTTATCTTCATTTAAGCTGCCTGGTCAGCTCATTAGGCAATATATTTTTTCTAGAGGGCAGGCAGAGTGCTTCATTGTCGGTCCGGAATTGCCAAACATGAGGGCTTCGGGGCCAGGAGAGTGAGGACGGAAGTCTGAGAACACAAGCTAGACTTCGGATTCAGGGTGAGGGCACGGCAGGTACCCCCTGCAGATCTGAACCAATATCTCATGCATCTGAAGTCAGGGCGAGGATCCGACGTTGGCTCAGTTTGGAGTTTCTGTGCATGACGGCCCCTTCATGAAGGGAGCGGAATCTCGAGGCCATGGAGGTTTTCCACGTTGGGAGATGTGGGATGCCCCCTTCAAGGATTCCTTCTGCGGGACAATTGAGACCTGTTGGACAGCTCCAGGACATCCCATATGGAATGACTCCAGAGCACCGTTCGAGGATGGATGCCTGGGAAGTCCGCCTCGCCTTCCAATTGTCTCCTAGCAACAAGACAGTTTAGATCTAATGGATCTGCGGGAGCAACCGGGGTGGCTGAGTTGAAATGCACTTTCCAGAGGATGGGTCCGAATGTGTGTTTGTGTCCATGAGGGCCTTGGAATGGGGAGGTGGCACCGGGACCCTGAAGTATTCTCCTAAGCTTTGGCATAGCTCCCATGCACAAGTTTCCTTGTGGAGACGAGATTTGTTCTGATGGGTGCCTTAGGAAATCCCCTCTGCTGGTATTGGAATCCAGGCTTTTGAGGAGACATGCCTGTAAACCAAAGCAATGGATCCGATAATGGCCTCGGGTCCTGTCTGGTTCAATCTTCTTGGTATGAGTGGAGGTAGATGAGTGGAGGAAGATGCTCAGCTGGTATCAACCGCCCTTTTTTGTCCCGGGCGACCTACACTATTGGGATGGCCTCAGGGACTTTGGAGGGTTCTCCTAATTTGTACGATTTTTGACAATGGAATGGGCAGAATTCCCATGGATTGGGTGGGGGCAGTCCTAATGTGTGGCTCCAGGGGCCCCAGCCTGGAGGGAGTGTGGCTCAGGACTTTGAGGACAGAAGACTGAAAACACAAACTCAGCTTAAGTTTGGGGACGTAGGTATGGCACGCCCGATCTACAAATCATGAGAAGAACTCTTCAGGATATGAAGAATGAGCGAGTCTGAGGCGCTTGCTCAGGCTTTTGTCTCTGGATTTTGTTTCAGCGATGGCCGTGGAATGTTGGGGATGTCTCATGGGCCATGGACGAATCTTCCTCTCTGTGGATTTGGCCCGATCCCAATTGTTTTTCGTCAATCTGTGGGATGGGAGGACTCCTTTCAGGTTTGTTACCTCTGGTGACCCACCAAAAGAGGAATTCCAAAGCAGAGCCCTGGGGAAGAGTGAAGGGACACCCCGAACTATGGTTAAAAATTGGGGCCTAGGGGCATGGCAAGCCCAATATGCTGTCTCTTCATATAGGCCCTGAGAGGCCTTACCTGAGGACTGGGCTCAGGCTGAGGGTCACAATGTGTGTTTGTGACCAATGTGGCCCGCAAGCTTGGGCTGGGCCTCATGGGCCACGCTTGTTTCAACTACACTGAACGTTGGACAACATGCCAAGCACAAGGTTTCTTGCCATGGGGAAAGAGTTCTGATTTCTGCATCGTTTTCAACCCTGGGCAGTGGTTGGAGATAAGGTCTAGGTTCTGGAGCCTGAAAACCGCAGTTGGGAAGAGATGACGACCTAAGGCCATGGCGGGTCCGATGTGCTAAGTGTGCGGCCAGCTGTCTGGGTGGGACCAGGAGGTCCAAGCTCAGGCTGGGTCAGAAGGGGAAATAGTGCCCAGGTCAGCCTATATGTTTGGGGTAAAGCCGATTGGCGTGCAGGTTGATCCTCATTTGGGGTTTCGGGGTAGCCCTGAGGGCAATGTTTTACTTCTGTAGGGCAGGCAGAGTGCGGCATTGTAGTTCTGGATTGCCAATCTGGAGGGCTTGTGGGCCAGTAGTCTGAGGACGGAGTCTGAGAACCCAAGCTAGGCCTAGGTTTCTAGGTGAGGATATGGCAGGCACAATCTACAGACCTCAATAGAGATCTCGTGCATCTGAAGTCAGGGCAAGTATCAGACGATCGCACAGGTTGGACTTTCTGCCCTGATGGCCCTTTATTGAAGGGGGTTGGATCACGAGGACATGGGGGTTTTCCCACGATGGGAGTTGTGAGAAGCTCCAAACTGCAAAGATTCTTCTGCAGGACAATTGAGACCTGTTGGTTGGCTCCAGGCCAACGATTCCGAGCAGGGTTCTAAGGATGGATGGCTGGGTAGCCCACCTCGCATTCCAATTGTCTCCAAGCAACAAGACAGGTTAGATCTGCTGGATGTGGGGGGCAACCGAGGAGGCTGAGTTGAAATGGACTCTCCTGTGGATGTGTCCTAATATGTTTTTGTGTCTATGGAGACCTTGGAATGACGCGGTGGCCCTGGGGCCCTGAAGGGTTCTCCTAAACAGAGGCTTTGACACAGCTCCAACGTGCATGTTTCCCATGTGTAGATGAGATTTGTTCTGATGGGTGAGTCAAGAAACAGCCATATGCTGGTATTGAAATCCAGGCCTCTGAGGAGAGATGCCTGGAAACAAAAGCAATGGATCCGATTAGTGCCTAGGGGCCTATTCATTCCTTTTTACCTCTGGGGACATCAGTCTACGGGTCTGAGTGCAGGTAGGTGCTCAGATGGGCTCAGATTGCCCCTGTTTGTCCTGGGAAGCCACAACTCTTGGGATGGCCTCAGGGACTTTGGAGGTTATCCTACTAGTAGGGTTGTGGCCATTGGAATGGGCACATACAATTCCCTTGGAGAGGGCAAGTACAGTCCTCAGGTTTGGCTCCAGGGCCCTGAGCCTGTAGGGTGTGTAGGCCAGAGCTGTTTGGACAGTTGTCTGAAAACACAAACTCGGCTTATGTTTTGGGTCATAGGTATGGCAGGACTGATCTACAGACCATGAGGAGAACACTTCGGGATATGAAAAAAGGGCGAGTGTGAGGCTCTTGCTCAAGTTTTTGTCTCTGGATATCGTGTCACTCATGGTCGTGAAATTGCCGGGTGACTTCATGGGAAATGGACGAGTCTTACTCTCTGTGGGTTCGGTCCCGTCCAAAGAGTTTGCGGTCATTCTGGGGATGGAAGAAGTCCGTTTTTTTGTTGTTGTTGTCGATTTGTTTCATTTTGTTTTTCAACCTCAGATGTCCCACCAAATGAGGGATTCCAGAGTAGAGCCCTGGGGTGGGGCGACTGGACAACCAGAAATCTGGTTAAAAATTGGGGACTAGGGACATGTCAAGCCCATTATGACATCTAATGGTCCAGCCACTGAGAGGACTTACTAGAGGACAGGACTCACGCTGAGGTCACAATGCGTGTTTATGCTCTCGTCGCACTCAAGAATGGGCGGGGCCTCAGGGTGAATGCTGGTTTCTCCTACACTGAACGTTGGACAACATGCCAACCACAAGGTTTCTTGCCATGGGTCAGGAAGAGTTCTGATTTCTGCATCACAGTCACCCGTTAGCAGTGATTGGAGATAATGTCTAGGTTCTGATGCCTGAAAACTGAGGTAGGGAAAAGATGATGACCTAAGGCCATGGCGGGTCTGATGTACTCAGGGCGCAATCAGCTGTCTGTGTGTTGGTCAGCAGGTCCGGGCTCAGGTTGTGTCATACAGTGCATTTCTGCCCAGGTTAGACTATATAATTTGGGTACATTCGAGTGCCGTGTAGGTTTATCTTCATTTAAGCTGCCTGGTCAGCTCATTAGGCAATATATTTTTTCTAGAGGGCAGGCAGAGTGCTTCATTGTCGGTCCGGAATTGCCAAACATGAGGGCTTCGGGGCCAGGAGAGTGAGGACGGAAGTCTGAGAACACAAGCTAGACTTCGGATTCAGGGTGAGGGCACGGCAGGTACCCCCTACAGATCTGAACCAATATCTCATGCATCTGAAGTCAGGGCGAGGATCCGACGTTGGCTCAGGTTGGAGTTTCTGTGCATGACGGCCCCTTCATGAAGGGAGCGGAATCTCGAGGCCATGGAGGTCTTCCACGTTGGGAGATGTGGGATGCCCCCTTCAAGGATTCCTTCTGCGGGACAATTGAGACCTGTTGGACAGCTCCAGGACATCCCCTATGGAATGACTCCAGAGCACCGTTCGAGGATGGATGCCTGGGAAGTCCGCCTCGCCTTCCAATTGTCTCCTAGCAACAAGACAGTTTAGATCTAATGGATCTGCGGGAGCAACCGGGGTGGCTGTGTTGAAATGCACTTTTCAGAGGATGGGTCCTAACGTGTGTTTGTGTCCATGAGGGCCTTGGAATGGGGAGGTGGCACCGGGACCCTGAAGTATTCTCCTAAGCTTTGGCATAGCTCCCATGCACAAGTTTCCTTGTGGAGACGAGATTTGTTCTGATGGGTGCCTCAGGAAATCCCCTCTGCTGGTATTGGAATCCAGGCTTTTGAGGAGACATGCCTGTAAACCAAAGCAATGGATCCAATAATGGCCTCGGGTCCTGTCTGGTTCAATCTTCTTGGTATGAGTGGAGGTAGATGAGTGGAGGAAGATGCTCAGCTGGTATCAACCGCCCTTTTTTGTCCCGGGCGACCTACACTATTGGGATGGCCTCAGGGTCTTTGGAGGGTTCTCCTAATTTGTACGATTTTTGACAATGGAATGGGCAGAATTCCCATGGATTGGGTGGGGGCAGTCCTAATGTGTGGCTCCAAGGGCCCCAGCCTGGAGGGAGTGTGGCCCAGGACTTTGAGGACAGAAGACTGAAAACACAAACTCAGCTTAAGTTTGGGGACGTAGGTATGGCACGCCCGATCTACAAACCATGAGAAGAACTCTTCAGGATATGAAGAATGAGCGAGTCTGAGGCGCTTGCTCAGGCTTTTGTCTCTGGATTTTGTTTCAGCGATGGCCGTGGAATGTTGGGGATGTCTCATGGGCCATGGACGAATCTTCCTCTCTGTGGATTTGGCCCGATCCCAATTGTTTTTCGTCAATCTGTGGGATGGGAGGACTCCTTTCAGGTTTGTTACCTCAGGTGACTCACCAAAAGAGGAATTCCAAAGCAGAGCCCTGGGGAAGAGTGAAGGGACACCACGAACTATGGTTAAAAATTGGGGCCTAGGGGCATGGCAAGCCCAATATGCTGTCTCTTCGTATAGGCCCTGAGAGGCCTTACCTGAGGACTGGGCTCAGGCTGAGGGTCACAATGTGTGTTTGTGACCAATGTGGCCCACAAGCATGGGCTGGGCCTCATGGGCCATGCTTGTTTCAACTACACTGAACGATGGACAACATGCCAAGCACAAGGTTTCTTGCCATGGGGAAAGAGTTCTGATTTCTGCATCATTTTCAACCCTGGGCAGTGTTTGGATATAAGATCTAGGTTCTGGAGCCTGAAAACCGCAGTTGGGAAGAGATGACGACCTAAGGCCATGGCGGGTCCGATGTGCTCAGTGTGCGGCCAGCTGTCTGGGTGGGACCAGGAGGTCCAGGCTCAGGCTGGGTCAGAAGGGGAAATAGTGCCCAGGTCAGCCTCTATGTTTGGGGTACAGCCGAATGGCGTGCAGGTTGATCCTCATTTGGAGTTTCGGTGTAGCCCTGAGGGCAATGTTTTACTTCTGTAGGGCAGGCAGAGTGCGGCATTGTAGTTCTGGATTGCCAAACTGGAAGGCTTGTGGGCCAGTAGTCTGAGGACGGAGTCTGAGAACCCAAGCCAAGCCTAGGTTTCTGGGTGAGGATATGGCAGGCAAAATCTACAGACCTCAATAGAGATCTCGTGCATCTGAAGTCCGGGTAAGGATCAGACGTTCGCTCAGGTTGGATTTTCTGCCCTGATGGTCCTTTATTGAAGGGGGTTGGATCACGAGGACATGGGGGTTTTCCCACGATGGGAGTTGTGAGAAGCTCCAAACTGCAAAGATTCCTCTGCAGGACAATTGAGACCTGTTGGTTGGCTCCAGGCCAACGATTCCGAGCCGGGTTCTAAGGCTGGATGGCTGGGTAGCCCACCTCGCATTCCAATTGTCTCCAAGCAACAAGACAGGTTAGATCTGCTGGATGTGGGGGGCAACCGAGGAGGCTGAGTTGAAATGGACTGTCCTGTGGATGTGTCCTAATATGTTTTTGTGTCTATGGAGACCTAGGAATGAAGCGGTGGCCCTGGGGCCCTGAAGGGTTCTCCTAAACAGAGGCTTTGACACAGTTCCAACGTGCATGTTTCCCATGTGTAGATGAGATTTGTTCTGATGGGTGAGTCAAGAAACAGCCATATGCTGGTATTGAAATCCAGGCCTCTGAGGAGAGATGCCTGGAAACCAAAGCAATGGATCCGATTAGTGCCTAGGGGCCTGTTCGTTCCTTTTTACCTCTGGGGACATCAGTCTACGGGTCTGAGTGCAGGTAGGTGCTCAGATGGGCTCAGATTGCCCCTGTTTGTTCTGGGAAGCCACAACTCTTGGGATGGCCTCAGGGACTTTGGAGGTTATCCTACTAGTAGGGTTGTGGCCATTGGAATGGGCACATACAATTCCTTGGAGAGGGCAAGTACAGTCCTCAGGTTTGGCTCCAGGGCCCTGAGCCTGTAGGGTGTGTAGGCCAGAGCTGTTTGGACAGTTGTCTGAAAACACAAACTCGGCTTATGTTTTGGGTCATAGGTATGGCAGGACTGATCTACAGACCATGAGGAGAACACTTCGGGATATGAAAAAAGGGCGAGTGTGAGGTTCTTGCTCAAGTTTTTGTCTCTGGATATCGTGTCACTCATGGTCGTGAAATTGCCGGGTGACTTCATGGGAAATGGACGAGTCTTACTCTCTGGGGGTTCGGTCCCGTCCAAAGAGTTTGCGGTCATTCTGGGGATGGAAGAAGTCCGTTTTTTTGTTGTTGTTGTCGATTTGTTTCATTTTGTTTTTCAACCTCAGATGTCCCACCAAATGAGGGATTCCAGAGTAGAGCCCTGGGGTGGGGCGACTGGACAACCAGAAATCTGGTTAAAAATTGGGGACTAGGGACATGTCAAGCCCATTATGACATCTAATGGTCCAGCCACTGAGAGGACTTACTAAAGGACAGGACTCACGCTGAGGTCACAATGCGTGTTTATGCTCTCGTCGCACTCAAGAATGGGCGGGGCCTCAGGGTGAATGCTGTTTTCTCCTACACTGAACGTTGGACAACATGCCAACCACAAGGTTTCTTGCCATGGGTCAGGAAGAGTTCTGATTTCTGCATCACAGTCACCCGTGGGCAGTGATTGGAGATAATGTCTAGGTTCTGAAGCCTGAAAACTGAGGTAGGGAAAAGATGATGACCTAAGGCCATGGCGGGTCTGATGTGCTCAGGGCGCGGCCAGCTGTCTGTGTGTTGGTCAGCAGGTCCGGGCTCAGGTTGTGTCATACAGTGCATTAGTGCCCAGGTTAGACTATATAATTTGGGTACATTCGAGTGCCGTGTAGGTTTATCTTCATTTAAGCTGCCTGGTCAGCTCATTAGGCAATATATTTTTTCTAGAGGGCAGGCAGAGTGCCTCATTGTCGGTCCGGAATTGCCAAACATGAGGGCTTCGGAGCCAGGAGAGTGAGGACGGAAGTCTGAGAACACAAGCTAGACTTCGGATTCAGGGTGAGGGCACGGCAGGTACCCCCTGCAGATCTGAACCAGTATCTCATGCATCTGAAGTCAGGGCGAGGATCCGACGTTGGCTCAGGTTGGAGTTTCTGTGCATGACGGCCCCTTCATGAAGGGAGCGGAATCTCGAGGCCATGGAGGTTTTCCACGTTGGGAGATGTGGGATGCCCCCTTCAAGGATTCCTTCTGCGGGACAATTGAGACCTGTTGGACAGCTCCAGGACATCCCCTATGGAATGACTCCAGAGCACCGTTCGAGGATGGATGCCTGGGAAGTCCGCCTCGCCTTCCAATTGTCTCCTAGCAACAAGACAGTTTAGATCTAATGGATCTGCGGGAGCAACCGGGGTGGCTGAGTTGAAATGCACTTTTCAGAGGATGGGTCCTAACGTGTGTTTGTGTCCATGAGGGCCTTGGAATGGGGAGGTGGCACCGGGACCCTGAAGTATTCTCCTAAGCTTTGGCATAGCTCCCATGCACAAGTTTCCTTGTGGAGACGAGATTTGTTCTGATGGGTGCCTCAGGAAATCCCCTCTGCTGGTATTGGAATCCAGGCTTTTGAGGAGACATGCCTGTAAACCAAAGCAATGGATCCGATAATGGCCTCGGTTCCTGTCTGGTTCAATCTTCTTGGTAT